>NC_083407.1:98818747-99006247 GCF_020745735.1 Hemiscyllium ocellatum | reverse complement strand
TCCCTATGGCTCTAAATTTCTGTTGGACTATAACCTGTTGTTGTGTGATTTTTAACTTTGTCCAGTATGTGACTGTGACTATGTGTTGTGTCTGGCTGCATACATTTGTGTGTGTGCTTGCAAAAATATTTATAAATGTATGTGTGTCTGTGCAAATGTATGCACCTTTTGTGTGGTGTGTGGATGTATGTATGTGTTTGTGTGGGTGTATCTGCATTTGTGTGTGTGTGTGTGTGTGTGTGTATATGTGTGTGTGTGTGTATATATATATATATATATATATAAATATATAACATGAGTGAATTGGGCTTGGCTATGCTGTCTGACACTGTCAAAGCTCAGACCTCAGGGAAAGACACGAGTGCCCACAGAAACAAATCAACACCAACGCCAGACACAGGAGAAACATCAGCGCCACAGAAGAGAATGATCACAGGCCCTGTCAAACTCCCTGACCCACAGTGTGTGCAAATGCAATTTCAGCTGGTTTGTGAGTTCAATGCAAATATTCGAACAATGTGAGACCTCACAGCCTGTGGGGGAGGGTTTAGACCACCACTTTTAACCATCAATCAGCAGCTCACAAGACGCTACACATCCAGTCCACTCCGGGGAGCTCAGCATGATCAGCAGCATTAATCAGCCTGCAGCATTGTCTTTACTGAGCTACATTTTTCATCACCTGCCAGTCTTCTGCACTCTTTGTTTGTATGTATTTCTTTACTTTGAGGAGATATTGCATTTGCTGTTGTCTGACTGACTTCAGTCCCCACCAACACTAACTCCATTCCTTGATCACTGGCTCCATCCCCCATGGTCACTGTCTAAGGCTCACAACTTCAATATCCACCATTGGCTGCGGTGCCTTTGTCTGCCTGGACGCTGAGGTCTGGAATTCCCTTCCCAATCCCCTCTGCCATCCCTCCTCCTTGAAGACGCCCCTTAGGACTGAGATCTCTGACCAAACCTTTGTGTTATCTGCCCTAACGTCTCCTTATGGGGATTAAATAGTTTTTGAGAAGTCTCCTGGATGTTTTACTGAATTAAAGGTGATGTGGAATTGTAAGTTATTGTCATTGCTGAAGTGCCTGGGGCCCAACCATGAAATGTAAAGTTCAAATGAAGCAAATAAACCACAAAATTGTCCTGAAAGTGTTTAGTCCTGAATACATTTTGATGGCCTCAGTGTAATTAAAAAGCACCAGCGTTTTCATTTGGAACTTTCCTGCATAAGTGACAGTGAGTGATTCATAATTAATTAATAATTATATTATTGGTTATTCATTATTCTGCAAAGTGAAGTATTACGGGATATAGGGGCAAAGGCAGGCATCTGGAGTTAGGCCACTGACCAGGCAGAATAACAGAACACACTTACAGGGCTGAATGGCCTCCTCCTGTTCTTTTGTTACTATTTCAAGCAAGGGCTGGCTAATGCTCTCCGGTGTCCTGAGCAATATTTACTTTTCATTAACCACAATTGTGGCAGCTTGCAGTGCTCAATCTTTTTCACCACATCACTGCGTAAACTTCAAAAGAACTTTATCAGCTGTAAAGCGCATTTTACCAAGTCCTGCAGTCGTGAAAGGTTCTATATAAATGCAAATCTTTCTTTCTATCTGTGTGCGGGCAGACTGCAATGTATTCTCTAGCTTCCAGCAGCAAGACTTTGCACAGGGAACATTGCTGCGTTGTTCCTGGGCTCATCTTGTTGTCAAGTGAGTTTATTTGCCTGAAGTGCAATTCCTAAACTAAAATTAGAAATAAATTTGTTGCGGTCTGAACTTAAATGAGAGCAAACTTTCAGAGGTGAAACTAAAAGTTAAACTGAAGTAATTCTGTACTAGGACATTGCACTCAGGAACAGATGGTGGGGGAGTCCTGGTCTAACATCTGTCATGTGGCCTTGAGACGCAGAAGTAATAAATACAGCTTTTGTTTGCAAACTTTGCAATGTTTTCTTGGAATAGGAAATAACAATAATACAACAAAAAACAGCTGACAACGCCAACAGAACAGAAACTTAAATGAGCTCCTCTCGGATTATTGAGAGGACAGCTTTGCACAGATGTTGACGGGCTGATGTTGACGGTGACAGATTGAACGGTTACACTGAACATGCAGGAACATGTCAAGGGAAGCAGGCTGTCAGGTGTCGTACTGAGGTTTTCCAAGTTATGAAGGGGGTTTGTTGGTAGACCTGAAGATGTTTCTACCGGTGAAAATGAGCAGAGAGTGGAGACGTTGACATGAAGGAACCCTCCAGGGGGTAGGCTCAGTTTGCCAAGAAGGCCAGTGTGTGGATCAGGTTAAAGCCAATAGTACAGGGCTTGATCCCCTAGTTGAGCTAAACTAGGTGCCGGTCTCTTTGCACTGTAGTATATAGAAAAACACAACACATTTTTGCTCTGGTTCAATAGATATCATACAGAACTTGCCTCAGGCAGAGAACTCAAGAAAACTAAATGCACAGGCGGATTCAGGAGAACATTCTTTGCCCAGAGCGCGGTGAGAATGTGGAACTCAATACCAAATGGAGTAGTTGAGGTGAATAGCAAAGTTGTATAGCGGTTTGATTAATATCTTGTTTGAAAGGGTAGCATTCCCCGCAGAGCTCCAGCTTAATCAGATGAGGTTTTTGAAGTACTGTTTTCATAATCGACAGCAGTGCTACCAACATCCACTTGGCTTGTTCGACATTACTTGTGGCAAGTGAAAAATGGCAAAGATCGAACCCTTCAACCAAGGACAGTAAGATCGCAGCCTAGTCACTGAGGTCTGAATTGAAAAGGCTTGTGTTGTTTATATCTAACTGGAACCAATTCTTGATATTCCCCCAAGGGAACATCGTAGCTCAGTGGTTAGCACTGCTGCCCCATAATGTCATAGACCTAGGTTCGATTCCACCCTCGGGTGACTGTCTGTGTGGAGTTTGCATGCTCTCCCCGTGTCTGCGTGGGGTTTGCTCTGGGTGCTCCGGTTTCCTCCCACAGTCCAAAGGTGTGTAGGTTAGGTGGATTCGCCATATGAAAGCGCTCATTGGCCCAGGAACGTTTAGGTCAGGTGGATTAACCATGGAATATGCAGAGGTAGGAGAGCATAGGATGCTGGGTCTGGGTGATATGCCCTTTGGCGGGTCAGTATGGGCCTGCTGCCATGCTGTAGGGATTCTATGCAAAGGTAAGATCATTGCCATCTAAACATGACTGTAAGAGAACAGGGCACAGGTTCAAACTCCATGAGGAATGTGTTTCAGATTGCGAGTATTCTAACACAAAGTAATTGTTGCATTGAGTGAGAAGTTCAATCAAGTAGGGAAGGTATGGAAGGGGAATCGTTGACAAGGTTTGATGAGGTCAGGTGGAGAGAGGCTCATGTGCTGCATGAACATTAACATGGATCAGATGGGCTGAAGGGCCTCCTCCCATGCTCTACACTTGCTGTAATTCTGTCTTATGTGGGTGTTGGAGGCATAAGTTTCATTGGAATAAGTTAAGGAACAGAGAGACACTGTGATGGGATGGACCACTCTTCCTCTTCCCCTATAAAAATGTCCAATTGTCTACCTCACCCACGTCCAGGTCACCAATGCTAATGGCTATGAAAATACTGCCCACTGCCTGGACTTTGTGGTGGTGGCATGGGAGCAGTACATGACAATCCAATAGGCAAGAACACCTCTGATGTCATGAGAAAGCCCAGTGGTGACCACCATTGATGAAATGGGGAACTGTCTAGATATCTCCTGGCAGTTGGCATGCTCCACTTGGCAAACAGGGCACTGAGCATAGCAGGACCCCCTGGATTTCAGGGAGCATCCATTTTGGATTTCACTCCTTCGGTAAGGAATGGGCAGCATTCCACACTCTAACCGTGAAAACAGGAAATAGCACAGGCACAAGACAACTGGAAGAAATCCATCAATTGGAGTATTCCATCCATGGGGGGAAAATCATGGGAATTCTGGAGAAATTTTGGGAATTTTAAGGTTCAATCCACTCCCAAAAGAGGCAAACGAACAGATGAAAGTGCAGCACCTGGCAGGTTAGCACGCCACCTAGTGGACTAGGTGAGCTGACAACTCTATCATTGACCCCACCACATCCTTACCTTTGGAAAGCAGCTTTTTGTTTGAGTGTTTGGTCATGTCCCCATGTATAGATATACACACTATCTCCAAACTCCCAACAGCTGTCACAAGAAAGAAAAGCTTACAGTGCACAACCTTTACGGCCAAGAAAATACTTCTGAAGCTTTGTAGCTGCTGAAATTCTGGACAACGATTAACACAGAGTGTACAACACATTAAAAAAAAATGAGCATAAGATTTGGAAAAGAATATATTGGTTGTAATGAATCACCATCTTGAAGTCCACAAGACAAGTCGGGCCAATGTATCTCATTTGCCAGATTTACTGGTGTTTGCTTCTCATAAATGCCATGATTTGTTGAATAGGGATGGCTCAGTGGGTAGCACTGCTGCCTGACAGCACCAGGGTCCCAGGTTCAATTCCAGCCTTGGGTGACTGTCTGTGTGGGGTTTGCACATTTTCTGTGTGGGTTTTCTCCGGGTGCTCCAGTTTCCTCCCACAGTCCAACAATGTACAGGCCAGGTGAATTGGCCATGCCAGATTGCCCGTAGTGTTAGGTGCGTTAGTCAGAGGGAAATGGGTCTGGGTGGGTTAGTCTTTGGAGGGTCAGTGTGAACTGGTTGGGCCTGTTTCCACGCTGTAGGGAATCTAATCATAACACTAATGAATGGGGTTTGTCATCAGTACTGGCTGGTGTTTGCTATGGTGACTCTCCTCAGAGCACCCTTTTAACCTGATCACCCACAGCATGCTGGGAGTCAATGTGTGGGGAAGGCCTGAGAAGTGAGTGAGTGAGGAGCCTCCTTTCCACCACAGTTCCTAATCACTGTGGAGAGGCGAGTCATATAAGAGCTAAATCAACACCATCATTCTTCTATTTTTTAATTTGTTTATGGAATATAGAGGTCGCTGACTGGGGCCATCAGTCTTGATTAAGGCCTTGATCCTGTGGACTCAGCTCTCTCTGCCTCCCCACCAGCCTGGAGATATCGAGGTGGCAATCTGAAACCCATTGATGTAAAACAGGGGGATGGCTGACAAATGGTGGGCTATTAATTGAGAGCGCCTCATCCAGGAAGCCATGAGTGATAACAATTTGCATGAGGCCAGCCGCAGCGTGGGTCTCAGGAAGCTCCCAAACTCGATCCACTAGGAGTAGCCGTCAGCAACTATTGGGAGCACTTTCTTGAGGAAGATGGAAGGGCGAGAGGGGAAAGATGAGATTATCAGTGGCTCCTTCTGGCTCTGTCTGTGGATATTGCACACAGGTCAATTAGACATGACTGCAGTGGTGTTCAAAATGCCCAGCCACCAGACAGAGTTGGAGTCCCATGCTCAGCGCTCAGAGATGCCCATATGTAGATCACACTGAGGATTTAGAGAGAGGTGAGTCTGTGCTCATGTCCAATCATCATTATTAACCATTTACACTCGATACCACGGTGGGTAGGAATGGGAATTTGAAGAATGTCACTGGTTCCAAAAATCATTGGACATCACTCTGATGGATCCCGTTCATTAGCGGAAATGGGACCGACCCACCCTCCTCCAGTGATCGCAGAAACCCACCACTGGGATGTATCTGACAAACCAACAAGTACTTACCCAGAAAATAACAGTTATAGCATCCACTTATCAATCAGCTTTAACCCCACAATGTGCTTTACAGCCGTGTAATCAGGAAAAGGAAACTGAGACTAGGTGAAACGTTAGATACTAGGAACGTTAGAAATGGTGGCAAATTACTTAGTGAGAGAGGCAGGTTTTAAGAATTGTCTGAAAGGAGCACAAAGAGAGAAGCCTGGGGATTTAAACAAAAACTAAATATTGTGGATGCTTGAAATCTGAAACAAACGCAAGAAAATGTTGGAGAATCTCAGCAGGTCTGGCAGCAGTGGAGAGAGAAACAGAGTTGAATCCTGATATAAGTCCTTATCAGAACTGGACCATGTTCTGGACGGGAAACATCAACCCTACATCTCTATCCACAGATGCTGTCAGACCTCTTCCTATCGGAAAGATGTTGTGAAACTTGAAAGGGTTCAGAAAAGATTTACAAGGATGTTGCCAGGGTTGGAGGATCTGAGCTACAGGGAGAGGCTGAACAGGCTGGGGCTGTTTTCCCTGGAGCGTCGGAGGCTGAGGGGTGACCTTATAGAGGTTTACAAAATTGTGAGGGGCATGGATAGGGTAAATAGGCAAAGTCTTTTCCCTGGGGTCGGGGAGTCCAGAACTAGAGGGCATAGGTTGAGGGTGAGAGGGGAAAGATATAAAAAAGACCTAAGGGGCACCTTTTTCATGCAGAGGGTGGTATGTGTATGGAATGAGCTGCCAGAGGATGTGGTGGAGACTGGTACAATTGCAACATTTAAGAGGCATTTGGATGGGTATATGAATAGGAAGGGTTTGGAGGGATATGGGCCGGGTGCTGGCAGGTGGGACTAGATTGGGTTAGGATATCTGGTTGGTGTGGACATGTTGGACTGAAGGGGCTGTTTCCGTGCTGTACATCTCTATGACTCTATGACCTGTTGAGTTTCTCCAGCAATTTCTGTCTTGATTAGAGAGGATCAACAATGGAGTTGCACAACTCAAGAGCTTTGGACGCTGATGGCATTGTTGTCAAATCATCTCAGTGCCATGTCAAGTCCTGATGACCATGGTTTTCGGAACCTTCTGACCATAGCGCTGTTAAGACCTTGTGTTTAGGTGTACTAGTTGAGCCTTCCCACTGGCAGTCTGTACCAATCAAGTTGTTGACACAGGTGGCACCAACCCCATTCACACTGTTGTCTTTATCAGAATTGGTTGGACTGACTGCACTCACAACTGGTGGATCGATGTAACCTGGGAATGTCAAGAAGCCAGGATTGGAGGATTGCAGAGATGTCACAGGGTTGTAAAGCTAGATGAGGTCATAACGACCTTTTTAAATGTGGGTCACTCCTTGCCTAAAGACATTCTTTCAGACAACTGTCCAAAATGTTTCTTTACTTCTGTGAGGAAAAACAATTTACTCCGCTGTCACTGAGTGACACTGAGCGGGCAGAAATGGCTTTCCTGCCACAGACCAGGAGGAGTTTGGGAGTTTAACTTGCTCTTGTTGCCTCATTTATTTTCGTCTTCCTTGTGTAACAGCCAGACAGGGAATGAAAACAGAGATTTTCGTTTTCCGACAGTTTGCATTTTTGCTGGACCTTGTTTAGTTCTGACATATTTTGCTACATTTTTACCAGATTAATAACATCAAGGCTTGTATAAATATAGTGCATCACTATGAGAAGTCAGAAATCATTCTTTCCCATACTCTGCCTGCCAGTTGCAGCTTAGAGTCTCTGGAATTCAGTTGGATTGTCCATTGGTACAAGTGATGTGAATTGATTTACTTTGTGGGTTGGGAAGGACTGTAAACAGCCACCAGTCTTTCTTCGAGCATTCATGACTAGAAATAGCTACTGCTGTCAGCAAATGGTCATTGAAAGGGGGCCTGTTCGTAGTGCAAGGTGACAAGGCTTCATGGCTGTAAGGTGAGCAGGAAGAACCCACATCTGCATCTCCCAAATGTGTCACCTCCCCCACCTAACAGGGCAGCAAGTACGTTCACGTACCATCGCCCGCACAATCCCCCCCACCCCCCAAGCCACACACTCTGTTGATTCTGCTCCTGTTCCTTCAGTGTCTCTGAACCCAAATCCCAGACCTCCCCAGCGAGCAGCGCCAGCAACACACAGGGGTTCAGAAGGAAGCATCACCACCCCAACATCACAAGGGGTCTGGGCAAGAAAGGCCTGAGAATGGGCTCCGGAGAAGTCCAGGACTGCTGCGATGGCATAGGAGGTAGTGTGATAGAAGGTGAAGGTGGGGTCAGGGCTCAGCAGTGATGCCCCTCACTGCCGAATAGTATGTTAAATGCTCACTCTCAGGCCTCATTCTGGAAATGGGACCATATGGACAATGATAGACACAGGCCAGAGCTGCCTGTGGACTGAGCTCTCAATGGTAAGCAACTAAAACACAGACTGAGAGGAGAAGTAAAGAATTGGCATTCATTTCTGAGATAAATAGCTAGCAACGTGCAATATAATATAAGCCAATCAGCCATTTGGGGTTTAACCAGACTGGTGTTGCAGTGCAGTACTACAGGAATGCTGTACTGTCAGGAACACTGCCTTTTACGACACTTTTCTACTCTGGGAGGAGGACAGTCATACAGTCATTCAGCACAGACACAGATCCAACCAGTCCATGCTGACCGTAATCCCAAATTAAACTAGCCCCACCTGCCTGCTCCTGGTCCATATCCCTCCAAACATTTCTTATTCGTGAATCTATCCAAATGTCTTTTAAATGTTGTAACTGTCCCCACATCCCCCACTTCCTCTGGATGTTTCTCCACACACAAATCACCCTCTATGTGAAAAAAGTTGCACCATGTCTTTTTATTTATTTTTTCTCCTCTGACCTTAAAAATATGCCCCCTAATCTTGAAATCCCCCACTCCAGAGAAAAGATACCTGCCTTTCACCTAATCTATATCCCTCGTGATTTTATAAATATCTATCAGGTCACCCCTCAATCTCCAATGCTCCAGTGAAAACAATCCCAGCCTATCGAGCTATTCTTATAACTCAAACCCTCTATTCCCAGCAACATCCTGGTAAACCTTTTCCTGAACACTCTCCAGCTTAATAATCTCCTTCCAATGACAGGGCGACCAGAACTGGACACAGTAATCCAGAACAGGCCTCTCCAATGTCCTGCACAACCTCAATATGACGTCCCAATTCCTATACCCAATGGTCTGAGCGATGAAGACAAGTGTGCCAAATGCCTTCTTAACCACTCTGTCTATGTGTGATGCAAACTTCACAGAATTATGTACATGGGTTTGCCTGTTCTACAACACTAGGTAAGGCCTTACTTGTATAAGTCATGCCCTTGTTTGTTTGACCAATACCTCACACTTACCCAAATTAAACTCCTTCTGCCACCCCTCAGCCCATTGACCCAACTGATCAATAGCATTGCCGCCAGTGTGTTCCTTAATATTTAACACTCCACCAACATCACTTAAACAGATTGTCCTGCCATTATCACTTTGCGAGAGTGAGGACTGAAGATGCTGGAGATTAGAGTCGAGAGCCTGGTGCTGGAAACGCACAGCAGGTCGGGCAGCTTCCAAGGAGCAGGAGAATCAACGTTTTGGGTAAAAGCCCTTCATCGGGAATAAGGCTGGGAGCCTCAGGGGTGGAGAGATAAATGGGAGGGGGGTGGGGCTGGGGGAAGGTAGTTGAGGGCACAATAGGTGGATGCACGTGGGGGTGAAGGTGATAGGTCAGAGAGGAAGCTGGTGCAGATAGGTGGGAAGGAAGATGGACAGGTAGGTCAGGTCATGAGGGCAGTGCTGAGCTGGAAGGTTGGAACTGAGATAAGTGGGGGGGGGAGGGGAAACGAGGAAACTGGTGAAATCCACATTGATGCCCTGGGGTTGGAGGGTCCCGAGGCAGTAGATGAGGCATTCTTCTTCCTGGCGTTGCGTGGTTAAGGAATGGTGCTGGAGGAGGCCCAGGACCTGCATGTCCTTGGCAGAGTGGGAGATGGAGTTGAAGTGTTCGGTCAGGGAGCAATGGGGTTGGTTGGTGCGAATTTCCTGGGAATGTTCTCTGAAGTGTTCTGCAAGTAGATGTCCTGTCTCCCCAATGTAGAGGAGACTGCATCGGGAGCAACAGATACAGTAAATTGCGGGTGTCTTGGGGATGTGTGTCAGAGACAGGATGCCTACTTGCAGAGCACTTCAGAGATCATCTCCTGGACACCCACACCAACCAACCCCACTGTCCTGTGGCCAAAACGTCAACTCCCCCTCCCAATCCACTCAAGGACATGCAGGTTCTTGGCCTTCCTCCTTCGCCACTCCCCAACCAGCCAACGCCTGGAGGACCAACACCTCATCTTCTGCCTCGGGATCCTTCGACCCCAGGGCATCAATGTGGACTTCACTAGCTTCCTCCTTTCCCCTCCCCCCACCTTATCCCAATTCCAACCTTCCAGCTCAGCACCGTCCTCGTCACCCATCCCATCAGTCAATCTTCCTTCCCATCTATCCGCTCCAGCTTCCTCTCCGATCTAGCACCTTTACCCCCACCTCCATCTACCTATTGCACTCCCAGCTACCTTCCCCCCAGCCCCATCCCATTCCTGATGAAGGGCTTTTGCTTGAAACATTGATTTTTCTGCTCCTCAGATGCTGTCTGACCTGCTGTGCTTTTCCAGCACCACACTCTCGATGATCACTTTGCTGTTGCTAAGGGCTTACTGTGTACAAGATGCCCCAGGAGAAAGTGAGGACTGCAGATGCTGGAAATCAGAGTCAGAAAGTTGACTTGAGCAGGAATGGCGAAGGGCTTATCTTGATGAAGAGCTGATGCTCGAAACGTCAATCGTCCTGCTCCTCAGATGCTGCCTGACCGGCTGTGCTTTTCCAATGCCACAGGTACAGCAATCCCCCAGTCCAGCAATAACTACACATACCCCCTGGGCTTGTAATAGGTACTATTAAAATGGTTTCCTATTTCATCTCAATGAAAGAGTTCAGTTTGCTCATTTCTTCCTTTAGCTCCACACTGGAGCCATTCCTAGCTCAGAGGTCAGTGATTTTGGTAGTTGGGGGGGGGGGCGGGGGGGTTAACCATCTCAGCCCCACTACCGGACGTCCTCAATCCAACCATCTTCAGCTCCTTCATCAATGACCTACCCTTCAACATAAGTCAACATAACAGAGATGTTTGCTGGTGACTGTGCAATATTCAACACCATTCACAACTCCTCAGCTTCAGAAACAGTCCATGCCCCAAACACAGCAAGATCTAGACAGTATTCAGACTTAGGCTCATAAGTGGCAAGTTACATTCAACACCAGCCAGGACAAAGCAGCCCGCTTGATTGGCAACTTATTCACCACCTTCAATGTTCATTCCTCCACTGCACAGACACACAGCAGCAGCAGCAGCACTGTGTAGCATCTGCAAGATGCACTACAGAAATTCTCTAAGGCTCCTTCAACAGCACCTTCCAAACCCACAACCGCTACCAATCAAGAGGACACTGGCAACAGATGCACAGGAACACCATCACCTGCAAGTTTCCCTCCAAATGATACATCACCCTGGCTTGGAAACATATCAGTAATCCTTCAGTGTCGCTGAGTCACAATCCTGCAACTGCTTCACTGACAGCACTGTACCTACAGAACATGGATCCATCGACACGAAATGGACAGCAGCAGTGCAAGAAGGCAACGGCAGGGCAATGTGCAATGGGCAATAAATGCTGGCCAAGGCAGCAACAACCACATTCCCTGGAACAATAGCAAAACACTTCACCAAGGGATGTGTGCCTAGATGCCAACTTCCATCCAAATACTCACCCAAGTAACAATGCTCCTTTATTAAAACTGAGTCTCAGTGGGCTAAAGAACTTTGGAAACTGGTACACTTCAGATTTCACACAATGGAATTTTCCGGAATTGTGTGGGATGAGGAAACACAGAGCAGAGTCACTTTGCAGCTCGATGATAGTGGAGCTGTTTGCCTTCCTTGGATCGATGTACTGAGGACGATGTTAGTCTTACCACCTCCTGCCTCTGGGTGACCATTACCCGAGCTCAGCATTACCAGGCACTACTGCCATGTCGTGGGGGCTGATGTCATCACAGAAATCACCGTGCATTACGGTGATACACTGGGGGGGGAGGAGCTATCCCATTGGAGACAGAGAGACAAGACCGCTGCGTATGGAGATCCATCATGGTTTGAGATGGAAAGATCCTAAATGCAGGTAAGTGAGAGGTGGCGTGGCCATGAGGAGGGTGGCAATAGAAAAAAAAGGAGCAAAACCTACCCGGTTTCCTGTCTGTCCATCCCATTGAGGCTGCTGCTGACAGGACAAAAAGACAAGGGAATAAGCAAAACCCTTGCAGCTGTTTCATTGAGGTAACTGGATACTGCTCTTAGGCCCATCTGGTAACCAGTCTATCCAAAACCCAACTGCCTGATATAAAACCAGATAACTGGTCACATTACTCCTGACTTTGTTAGCCTGTCACTCATTGGACTTGTGACCTTATTCTCTCTCTGCCTCTGGACTGCCCCACAGTGTGTACCATTTCCCATGAGGCATTTGGTGGAAGGATGGAACATGATGAGTCCTGACGAAGGATCTTGCCTGAAATGTCGACCCTCCTACTCCTTGGATGCTACCTGACCTGCTGTGTTTTTTCCAGTGCCACACTGTACCACTGAATACATTTTAAATGAGGATCATTTTCCTCTGTTAAGCTAGGCACGGACGTTGGACATTGGTTGGCTTCAGAGAAAGAAAAGAAAGGACTTGCACTAGTGTAGGACCTTTAATGGCCTCTGGATGGTCCCAAATGCTTTACACCCAATTTTGAAGGGCAGCCAGTGCCGTAATATAGCAAGGTGTGCACAGTAAGATCCCATAAATAACACGGCAACCACAAACAGCTAAACTCTTTCAGTGATATGAGTTGAGGGATTATTTTGGTGCTAGAACACCAGAAAGACCCTTCCTGCAATACTTGAAAATAGTTCCTGAGGATCTATAATGTCCATCAGAGAGATGGATGGAGCCATGGTCAGATACCTCCATGGACTGACAGCTTGGAGAATGTAAGAAGGGCTGAGGCTGACACCAACCCTCTTATTGAGTGGAAAAGATCAATCTGGTAAACATTCCTGGACGTGACTAGTCTCTCCATCTTTCAGTCACTATTTCTGAGTGGCTTTTCGGAAATTCATTATAAAGCAGCAAGATCAAAGTCAACCTCATGCCCAAACAAGTCAGAGCTGAACTGTTCATTCAGTCAGATTCAGCTGCCAAGGAGACAAATTGCCCTCAACAGCATAAAGAGCCATGATGGAAATTAGCTCTGTTGTGTCTACAATTAGTTTGAAAACAGATTTCAAAATTGTTTGGTTGTGGTGCCTGGGACTGGGCTATTTGTTGCTTGCCCATTGTAACTCGTTTTGCCGAGTGACTGCCCACAGATGGCCAGGTTTTACAGAGATCCTCACTTATGGAACCTTGTCACACTCCCAGCTAAGGAGCAGACAGTTTTTCCACAGCTTCCCAGTTCAGTTTTTAGTTAACCTGTTCAGTATTGTTATGACACACCCCTGGAGCAAGTGGGGACTTGAACTGATCTCTCCTAGGTCAGAGGTTGTGACACTACCACTGCACCACAACAGCCTTCCCAGCTTGCTTTAAGCAGTGACTGGATAAGGCCTTTAAGTATCATTCCTGATGAAGGGCTTTTGCCCGAAATGTCGATTCACCTGCTCCTTGAATGCTGCCTGACCTGCTGTACTTTTCCAGCACCACCCTCTCGACCTTAAGTATCATTACCTACTCACTGAAAGGTCTCAGTTGGTGGTGGGTTCAGGAGTGCCGTTCACCAGGCTCCCCAATCGCAGGCCTATTTGAGACATATACAGGAACGTGATGGGATCTCTACCCATCACACAGCCAAAAAAGTGAATGCAGTCTGCTGCCTTGGGGATTTGATTACATTCTGCCCAGCGGGTCTCATCTTGGAAAAAGGGAAGCATTTCTTGACACCTTTATAATTAAAAAAAAACTATTTCCCTAATCAATCCATTTGAAACACATCGCTGGAGCAGGTGCGATTTGAATCAGGCCCTCCAATTCCAGGAGTAGGGACACTACCACTGTGCCACAAGAACACCCATGTCACTTTTGTTTTCTTATTATTTAACCTACTTTCCTAATCAACCTATTATTACACACCTCTAGAGTGGGTCAGACTTGAACCTGGGCCTCCTGGCCTTGGGGTATGGAGGTAAAACCAATGACTGCAGATGCTGGAAACCAGATTCTGGATCAGTGGTGCTGGAAGAGCACAGCAGTTCAGGCAGCATCCGAGGAGCAGCAAAATCGACGTTTCGGGCAAAAGCCCTTCATCAGGAATAAAGGCAGTGAGCCTGAAGTGTGGAGAGATAAGCTAGGGGAGGGTGGGGGTGGGGAGAGAGTAGCATAGAGTACAATGGGTGAGTGGGGGAGGGGATGATGGTGATAGGTCAGGGAGGAGAGGGTGGAGTGGATAGGTGGAAAAGGAGATAAGCAGGTAGGACATGTCCGGACAAGTCATGGGGACAGTGCTGAACTGGAAGTTTGAAACTAGGATGAGGTGGGGAAGGGGAAATGAGGAAGCTGTTGAAGTCCACATTGATGTCCTGGGGTTGAAGTGTTCCTAGGCGGAAGATGAGGCGTTCTTCCTCCAGGCGTCTGGTGGTGAGGGACGGTGGTGAAGGAGGCCCAGGACCTCCATGTCCTCGGCAGAGTGGGAGGGGGGAGTTGAAATGTTGGGCCACGGGGCGGTGTGGTTGATTGGTGCGGGTATCCCAGAGATGATCCCTAAAGCGCACAGCTAGGAGGCGCCCAGTCTCCCCAATGTAGACACTACTACTACGCAAGAGGGCCCCCACCACTTTTTTTAAATTTAACCTGTTTTTGTAATGAACCTGTTCATAGTTGTTATTGCTGAAAATGTGTTGCTGGTTAAAGCACAGCAGGTTAGGCAGCATCCAAGGAACAGGAAATTCGACGTTTCGGGCCAGAGCCCTTCATCAGGAATGGCTGATGAAGGGCTCTGGCCCGAAACGTCGAATTTCCTGTTCCTTGGATGCTGCCTAACCTGCTGTGCTTTAACCAGCAACACATTTTCAGCTCTGATCTCCAGCATCTGCAGACCTCACGTTTTACTCATAGGTGTTATTGCACAGCTCTGGAGCAGGTGGGCCTCCCACTCGGGGGGTAGGGACATTATCACCACAAGAAGCCTCTCTGTCACTTCGATCATGATTATAGTTTCATTGTATGCAAATAGTGGGCATTAAATGGGGATCCAATTGAATGTCTGTGTGGTACAGAGGTAGAGTCCTTACCTCTGGTCTGGGTAAGCCCATGTTCAAGTCCCACCTGCCCCAGAGCCATTTAATAACATTTCTGATCAGGTGGAGTGGAAAATGCCTCTGGGGGGGCTCCTGGTAGTGTAGTAACATTGTCCCTAGCTCTAAGCCAGGAGGCCTGGGTTTAGTAAAAAATGAGGTCTGGAGATCACAGCTGAAAATGTGTTGCTGGTTAAAGCACAGCAGGTCAGGCAGCATCCAAGGAATAGGGAATTCGACGTTTGGCTTATGCTCGAAACGTCGAATTCCCTATTCCTGAGATGCTGCCTGACCTGCTGTGCTTTAACCAGCAACACATTTTCGGCCTGGGTTTAGTGTCATAACACTGAGTGCCTATGGGAGGGCACTTGTGGTGCAGTGGTAGTGCCCCTATGTCTGGCCTAAGAGGCCTGGGTCCAAGTCTCACTTGTTCCAGATCTGTGTAATGACATCGCTGAGCTGTTTGATTAGAAAAATACATTTGGAAAGCAGACCCATAGGGCCCTCTAGTGGAAACAAAATTGAATGCCCGTGGGAGGTCACAGAGTCATAGAGATGGACAGCATGGAAACACCCTTCAGCCCAACTTGTTCATGCTAACCAAATAGCCTAACCTAATCTCGTCCCGTTTCCCAGCACTTGGCCCATATCCCTCCAACCTCTCCCTATTCATGTATCCTAGCCATGTTCCTCGTGATTTTATAAACCTCCAAAAGGTCACCCCTCAGCCTCTGATGCTCCAGGGAAAACAGCCCCAGCCTGTTCAGCCTCTCCCCAAAGCTCAAACCTCCAACCCTGGCAACAACCTTGCAAATCTGTTCTGAACCCTTTCAAATTTCACATTATCCTTCCGATAGCAGGAAGACCAGAATTGCATGCAATATTCCAACAGTGTCCTAACCAATGTCCTGTATGGCTGCAACATGACCTGGGGGGTTTTGCAGGTCTGTGTTCTTCCTAGCTATATCAGAAATTAAAGACAGTAAGTACCGAAAACTTTCATGTACTTACCCCCACACTCGTGGTTCCTCAATGAACTCAGATTTCTCCAGTTTCCTCATTTCCCCTCCCCCCACCTTGTCTCAGTCGGTTCCCTCAACTCAGCACCGCCCTCCTAACCTGCAATCTTCTTCCTGACCTCTCCGCCCCCACCCCACTCCGGCCTATCACCCTCATCTTGACCTCCTTCCACCTATCATATCTCCATCGCCCCTCCCCCAAGTCCCTCCTCCCTACCTTTTATTTTAGCCTGCTTGGCACACTCTCCTCATTCCTGATGAAGGGCTTATGCCGGAAGCGTCGAATTTCCTATTCCTTGGATGCTGCCCAACCTGCTGTGCTTTAACCAGCAACACATTTTCAGCTGCAACATGACCTCCCAACCCCTGTACTCAATGCACTGACCAATAAATTCTTGTGGTGCAGTGACAGTGTCCCTTCCTTTGAGTTGGGTCAAGCCTCAGCTGCTCCTGAAGGCTGTATTACATCTCTGAATATGTGAATCAAAAAATATCTTTGAATGTCTTTGGAAGTTAAGCTTGCAGTGGGAAGGTTGTGTGTGGAAAGCACTGGGCCTCAAAGTCTTATGGTCATATCCTCATTTAAACAAAGGTTTCTTGATGGAGTTCCCCACACACTGGCCTGAGCTTATCTAAGCCCTTCCACACAAACAACACCCACAAGAGGAAATGTTTTCCCTGTCTCTACTGTATAAAAGTGCTTCACAATTTTCATAGTCTGTTACCACATCATCTTCCAGCCTTCTACTTACTCAGAAAAAGAGCCCTAAACTTGCCTGACAGTTGCAATCACAACGGGAGGGCACAGTGGCTCAGTGGTTAGCACTGCTGCCTCAGAGAGCCAGGGACCTGGGTTCGATTCCACCCACAGGTGACTATCGGTGTGCAGTTTGCACATTGTCCCTGTGCCTGTGTGGGTTTCCTCGCATAGTCCAAAACCATTGAAATCACACAGTTATAGGGAGAGGGTGGGCTGAATGGCCTGCCCTCACACAGGGATCATACGATACAGGTACCATCCTTGTGAATCTTTCAACGCCTCAATCTCTTTGTTGCAATCAATAGGCACAAGAACTGCTCACTGTACTACAACTGTAATTAAAAACATACCTCTCCTTTCCAATTGTTGGCTCCCGTTCTGATGGACAAGGAAGCCAGGCCTGGTGTGACCTAAACTGGCAAGGTTGCAACAGGTGGAGTCCGAGAACATGGTTCAGCCTCAGCCCCCAAAGACCATAGCAACAAAGTGTGATGGTGGCTCTCAGTCCCTGCAGCCAGCCCCCAGTCCCTGCAGTCTGCCCTCCTTCCCTGCAGCCTGTTCCCAGTCCCTGCAGCCTGTTCCCAGTCCCTGCACCCAGCCCTCAGTCCCTGCAGCCAGCCCTCAGTCCCTGCAGCCTGTTCCCAGTCCCTGCAGCCTGCTCCCAGTCCCTGCAGCCTGCTCCCAGTCCCTGCAGCCTGCCCTCAGTCCCTGCAGCCTGTTCCCAGTCCCTGCAGCCAGCCCTTAGTCCCTGCAGCCTGTTCCCAGTCCCTGCAGCCTGCTCCCAGTCCCTGCAGCCTGCCCTCAGTCCCTGCAGCCTGTTCCCAGTCCCTGCAGCCAGCCCTTAGTCCCTGCAGCCTGCTCCCAGTCCCTGCAGCCAGCCCTCAGTCCCTGCAGCCTGTTCCCAGTCCCTGCAGCCAGCTCTCAGTCCCTGCAGCCTGTTCCCAGTCCCTGCAGCCAGCCCTCAGTCCCTGCAGCCTGCCCTCAGTCCCTGCAGCCAGCCCTCAGTCCCTGCAGCCAGCCCTCCGTCCCTGCAGCCTGTTCCCAGTCCCTGCAGCCAGCCCTCAGTCCCTGCAGCCTGTTCCCAGTCCCTGCAGCCTGTTCCCAGGCCCAGCAGCCTGCCCTCCTTCCCTGCAGCCAGACCTCAGTCCCTGCAGCCTGACCTCAGTCCCTGCAGCCTGTTCCCAGTCCCTGCACCCAGCCCTCAGTCCCTGCAGCCTGCCCTCAGTCCCTGCAGCCTGTTCCCAGTCCCTGCAGCCTGCCCTCAGTCCCTGCAGCCTGTTCCCAGTCCCTGCAGCCAGCCCTCAGTCCCTGCAGCCTGTTCCCAGTCCCTGCAGCCAGCCCTCAGTCCCTGCAGCCTGTTCCCAGTCCCTGCAGCCAGCACTCAGTCCCTGCAGCCTGCCCTCAGTCCCTGCAGCCAGCTCTCAGTCCCTGCAGCCAGCTCTCAGTCCCTGCAGCCTGCCCTCAGTCCCTGCAGCCTGCCCTCAGTCCCTGCAGCCTGCTCCCAAATCCAGATGTGGGGCCAAACAGTAATTTCTGAAGGCTGCCAAACTGCGACCCATGCTGGACGTTCCATCTGCTCATATCCCCCATGTGCAAGAATGTGGAACTGCTGACTTTTCCCATTCAAGGCCCTTCAGGGTGTGACTGCCAGAACCTCCCTCACTCTTGGCATGTTAGTGCTGTATAACATCTTTAATATTAGTAACAGTCGCTGTTAGTGTGAGGACAACCATTCAGCACAAGGCCTTTTGACAGCATTGAGAATAATGACACTCACCGAGTGGGTTCAGATCAGACAAACTCTCTGAACCTGTTCCAGTGGGACCCCACGCTCGGTTATACAGCTCCCTTCTGGTAAAGTCATTCAATCTACTGATGTGAAAAGAGAGAGAGAAATTAAGGGCTTATTGTCGAATAATATCTCCGTTAACCCACCTTTTGAGACCCTGAGCTCTCTTATAGCAAATATACCACAGACTAATTGCAATGCTGTGTCATTCACGTATTGAAAGAACCTACATTTTCATAGCACCTTTCACAACCTCAAGACAGGGAAATACCCAATAGGTCATACAGCACCTGGGGAGAGAGAAACAGCGTTAACTCTCTCAGGTTTGTGAGTTTTCAGATGACCTGGCACTTCTAAAGTGTTGTATTATACTATAAGTCAATATTATAACACAGTGAAACACAACAGCCGAATTGTACACAGCAAAAACTCACAAATAACATTGGAGAAAATGAGTCGACAATTTGTTTCAGCCCTGCAAGTTCTGGGTTCTTCCTTGCTTTCAGTTGAGCAAATGCAGCAGACAAATTCATGAACCTCAAAAGTCAGAGATCAAAGTTGAAGGCTGTTTAAATCCATCGTATGTCAATATTAAAGCACCCTTCCTTCGGGGGTTGAAATTAGGGGGGATGGTGGATGGAGGAGTCAAAGGCAAAACTGTAGTGACCGCCAGCATTTCCCAAACTTCAAAAGAAGATTCTAGAATGTCCTTGAGATCCAGCTGAGATGTCTCACCAGGATTGTTTATGTTCTGGTTACCCTTACTGTGACCTCAGTGATAGTGAGAACTTATCATAACGAACAAAGTCAAAAAAGTGCCGAATGTTTTTCTGAGTCACCGTCCTTAGAGCTGCAAAATGGTTCTGTGGTCGCAGCCCATCTAGAGATAAATGGGGCTGGACTGAATATACCTTGTTCAACACTGGAGCACTGATATCGTGTGAGGTTTAATGAGAGAAACCTTAGGTCGAGTTAAGTACATGCAAAGATGTGAAAGGAGGAAAGATTTGCATTTAAATAGTGCCTTGCACAATGTCTGGCCATCCCAGAGTGCTTTGTGGAGGAGTTAGTACTTTAGAAGTGGTATAGTCGTCATTGTGATGCAGGAAACCTGGCTGCCCATAGGCTCACAGCAACAGCAATGCAATAGCCCTGCTTTGGCCAAGCAGCAAGGGTTGCTGGGTACGTTGGCCAAGTAAAACTCTGAAATCACAAATGCCCACACTGCAAACACAGCAGCCAGGTGCTAATGATATTAGCATAATGTAAAAGGCAACAGCTTTCCTGGACAGACATACCCCCAGCTTACTAACCTTTTACAGCTCATGCGTTAGAACACCAAGACCCTTCTGCACCTCAGAACTCCCCCATTCATTCTCCATTCAAGTAATCCTCTGTTTTTTTCATTCTTCCTAACAAACCACACACTTATTCTGATGTGCCAATGTAAAGGTATGATTTAGCACGCAAAACAGCACTTTTCACTGTAGTTCAGATGATGTGACAAGAATAATCAAATCAAAGCTATTTGTTTGCCCACCCAAACGATCTGCGTCTGTCTGCAAACTCCTTGCGTTCCCGGTGATGCACGGTCCGAACGGTGTGATCTGTGTATTTGATCAGCCGAGTTGACCGAGGGTTAACTGCATGAGGAGCAAGTAGCACAGGGTCTCAATAAAACATACTTCATTGCCTTTCTCGTTAATAAACAGTGAGGTGGGCAGAGCAGAACTGCGCTAACTGTGAATAGAGAACATGTTAATGGGAGCTGTTTTGACTTTGTACCTGGGTGTAAAATGGATGATAGTGCAACCCCGGTATATACTCCCCTCAAGACTCAATGCCATTGAAGTCTGTAATTCCTTTGGTTTAGATTGGCACTCAAACATTTCCTACTGACCAGTGTAGCAGCCTCCTGGCTGCTAAACCACAGACAGATTGCTAACGTCTTCACCTTCCGATGCTGCCTGGCTTGCTGTGTTCTTCCAGCCTCCTGCCTGTCTAACTTGGCCAAGCAGCAAGGGTTGCTGGGTACACTGGCCAAGTAGAACTCTGAAGTCACAAAGAGCCACACAGCCAACACACTGCAAACACAGCGGCCAGGTGCTAATGATATTAGCATAATGTAAAAGGCAATAGCTTTCCTGGACAGACATACCCTCAACAATGTATCTACTAAACAATGGAGAGCCCTGACAGAAAGGCACCGGGTCTTGCTACATAAAGAAACTAACAGCAGCAAGCCATCTAAATGATTAAGTCTTGTTTCAAAGCATTAAGTGCTTGGTCAGAACTATAGAAAGCTCCAGGAAACCATCGAAGAGGTATAAAAACAGGGTTCACCTGCAGACTGTTCTCTTGGAATCATCGAAGGCCTTCCGAGAAGATCAGAATGGCAAGAGGCAAAGATCATCCAGAGAGAGAGAGAGAGAGAGAGAGAGAGAGAGAAAGCAGCATCATGGACTCAGAGCCAGAGTCACAGAGAGAGCAACTGCGTACGTCTACAAGAGACTCTGGAAGTATTGTAACTTTAAGGGCCCAAATGGGGATTATACATGGCATGTTTAGTGTTAAAAGATTATTGTGAATGTCTTCCTAATAAATTTGTGACTGTTTTGTATTGCTATTGGCTTGTGTTCGTATTGATTTGACTGTTTCAACGTTGTGGGTTACCTGGGCGAATTCATTCATAATGTTCTGGTCAGAGTTGTCTAAACGGTTTTTAGATTTAGATTACTTACGTGTGGAAACAGGCCCTTCAACCCAACAAGTCCACACCGACCCGCTGAAGCGCAACCCACCCATTCCCCTACACCTAACACTACGGGCAATTTAGCATGGCCAATTCACCTGGCCCGCACATCTTTGGACTGTGGGAGGAAACCGGAGCACCCGGAGGAAGCCACCGTGCCACCCACTGGTTTTGAGGAGAGACCAGACAACACTAGCCAAAGCTTTCCGACTAAGAATAGTACTCCCTTTCATTTACCATCCATCATCTATCTGTTACAGGCCTTGTGGCAGTGACTAACGTGGATTAACTGGGAGTCAAGCCTTCTAACTTGCAGACACACAAGGTTCAGGCTATTCATTCAATGGAAACAGCAGCAGTATTATTACCCACAATCATCAAGCAAAGGGGTAATCCTGGTCAGGACAACACTCCTCTTCTCCCTTGGGCCTAGAAAAGGTCCCCTTAACATTGTCTGCTTCATCTCCTTGGCCACCATTGGCACATGAAATGTGTGCACCCTGATGGAAAAGGCCACAGCTGTCAGACCTGAGCAAAAACACTTACCCTTGCAGATAGAGGGCTGTCTAGGCCTAATGCCCAGATCACTGCCCACTGCAAGACCCATCAATCCAAGGAGGACCAGCTGAAGGAAATTGGGTTACATTCGTTTGGAGCAGTGATGGGAAAACAGAACAGCCTTAAAGATCTAAAGGCCATGCCTTGACCAACCATTTCATCCTGCCTTGCTTGAAATGTACACATAGTCTGCCAGTTAACTGTTAGTCATCATCAACTGGTGCATTCTGCAAGGCAATGCCTTTATCAATCAGAACCCACTTGACAACAAATCAGCAGTCACCACTCATACAGTATAAATGTCATTTTCCTTTACTATTTTAGTATTTCTGGTGAATTGTCCTGATGGGTGTGAGATGCAAAGCTTCAACAAACCTTTTTTTTCCACAACAGTCACGTTCTGTATTTCCAAGCCACCAAGTGTTGATCGTGAGAACTTTCTGTGCATGCTCTGGTCCTGAAGGAGTAACTGATGCTACATAAATGTGGGTCTTTGCACTTTGAGTGGTTTTTGCTCAATAGGGGATGAATGGAGACTGAGAAAGAGAGGAGCAATTTAGAATGGAGCACCTCAAACTGTAGATTTGCCACAATAATACATAACCCATCTGGCCTTACAATCACAACACTTTCACATCAGCTTTGGTGGAATTGAATTCCGAAAGAGCTGTCTAAATGATTTAAGCAGATCCTCAAACGTTGTAAGTGCAGTTTCTGGAGCCCTGTGGGCTGAAATAGTGCCCCAATCCTCGAAACACATGTTATTGGCAGGATATGTCAGCTCCAACAGGCAAATATATAGGAGGGCTTCCTGCTGCAGAATGTAGGAAAAGTGCTCTTATTCATAACACATCCAAATGGTTTCTGACAGCTGCGGTTTTAGGGGGGAAGGTGTTATTTCATTTTTACTTTGCCAATTCCCATATCACAAAGTATGTGCAGTACAGGAACTAGCCGTTTGATCCAACTGGTCTCTGCTCACGTCTATCATCACCCACCCTTTTCCATAAGTACAACCGTCCTCTCTGTTTCTTTTGTTCAGCTTTCTTTAATATATCGATGTTACTTGCCTGAACAATACCGTGGTGTGACTGTCCCTCTCTGGTGAGGTGATACTATTGCGTGAGTATGGCGATAAAATAGGCTGAGAACGGAAACAAATCCTAATCTCAATGCTCGAGAAAAATTCTTCCAATTTTAAGCCTTAAATGGCAATCCCAACATCTTGCTCAAGAGTAGCAACCAATTTATTTCCATGATTTGGAGATGCTGGTGTCGGACTGGGGTGTACAAAGTTAAAAATCACACAACACCAGGTTATAGTCCAAGAGGTTTAATTGGAAGCACTAACTTTCGGAGCATCGCTCCTTCATCAGGTGATAGTCCTGATAGTCTGGAGCATCGCTCTGAAAGCTAGTGCTTCCAATTAAACCTGTCGGACTATAACCTGGTGTTGTGTGATTTTTAAATTTATTTCCATGCATCATCATAGAGTCACCTTCGGTCCATCCAGTCCATGCTGAATATAATCCCAAACTAAACTAGTCCCACCTGCCTGGCTCATAGCCTTTCCTATTCATGTACCTATCCAAATGTCTTTTGAATGCTTTAATTGTACCTACATTCACCACTTCCTCAAGAAGTTCATTTCACACATAAACCACTACCATTAACCCTCATTATTTTTATAACGTTCTATCAGATTGCATCTCAACCTCCGACGCTCCAGTGAGAAAGGTCCCAGTCTATCCAGCCTTTCATTACAACTCATACCTTCCACACCCGGGAACATCCTGGTAAATCTCTTCCGAATCCTCTCCAGCTTAAAGATATCCTTCCTATCTCATCCCCTTAAAGACACAACTCACCCTACCTACATCCCACTTCTCATTCCCCTCTCACAACTGAGAAACTGGATGATACAACTTCTCAAAAGGTGAAATAAAGAGCATATCTTGCGCCATGTAATGCCTTTCCCAGTCATTATATAACAGCTTCTTCAGAACAATTTCCCTCCTCGACCCTTCAACCACCAGTTGGCATCGGCAAGTCACCGACCTCGCAGGGTGGTGAAGGTGACATTTGGCACACTTGCCTTCATTGGTCAGAGCACTGGGCACAGGAGTTGGCACCCCGTGTTGCAGCTGTATGAGACACTGCTAAGGCCACATTTGGAGTACTGCAGACAATTCTGGTCACCCTAATAGGAAGGATGGTTTTAAACCAGAAAGGGTGAAACGAAAATTTACAAGTAGGTTACTGGGACTGGAGGATCTGAGTTATAAGGAAAGGCTGGATAGGTTGGGACTACAGGTTATTCTGCTGTAACGCGCATTTCATCAACAGAAATTGGCTATAACGTGACTGATGAATTGTGGACAATATTTGGATAACGTGTATTTTTGACTGAATGGGTTTAGTGATTTACTGTAGCGACCTTCGATAGCACTATTTTCTATAGGTGTTTTCCATCGCGTGATTTTCTATAGCACAGGGCTGGAGAGGAACATCACTATTATATGGTAGCAGAATGACCTGTTTTCCCTGGAGGCTGAGGGATGACCATATAGGGGTTTGGAAAATCATGAGAGGCAGAGATAAGGTGAATAGCCTTATGTGGTTGGACACTAATATTTGCTTTATAGTGTTCCTGTGAAGCACATTTGTTGTGTTAACTGTGCTGCAAGGCTGGTTGTTAATGGACTCAACTTTAGCCTCTCTGAGAGATGGGAAGGGGAGGTGGTGGTGCAGTGGGCAGTGTGTCTGACTCTGAACCAGAAGCTCTGGGTTCAAGGACTCCAGGAGTTGATAGCCAGCATTTATAACACAGCCGTGCAGGTCGAGTGTTAATAAGAAAACCTTTCCAACAGATGCAATAAAAGTGGGAGAGATTCCTGGTCAGCCTCCAGCCTACAATACGCTTGTTAAAAAAGTGAATGTTGCCCCAGCAACTCAGAATCCTTGAGTGACCTATAACCCACCTCAAATACATATATTTTCATCTTGCATTTTCTCTATGGATGTGCGCAGAAATATATTTCCTATAATATTGTACCCCATCTGAATTCCTTCCTAATTTGAACACCTCTACAGGGTCACCTCTTGTATTTCTCCTTTCAAGAGCCAAATTCTCCAGGATATTTACATTTTTCCTGATGGGTGTAACTTCATGCTGTTGGATGTGGTGCCCATTGCTTTTGGGGAATTTTATGACTGAGCCTGCGAAACACCTTGCGTTTGAAATGTTTTATGTGTTGTTCGGGGGTTTCCCCATCAGCCCCTCAATGTTCTCTCTCTCTGCTTCGAGCTTTGAGGTTTTGGGGTCTAGGAGAACAATGCTATCATTGTCCTCTTGTCCAAGGGAAAGTTGTCAGCATGGGCAAAGAAGTGTCAGCCTGGGTAAAGTGTCAGCCTGGGTAAAGTGTCAGCCTGGGTAAAGTGTCAGCCTGGGTAAAGTGTCAGCCTGGGTAAAGTGTCAGCCTGGGCTGTCCTTCACTGGGGAGTCAGGGGAGTCAAAACAACAACTTACATCTATATAGTTCCTGCAATGTAGAACATCCCATTTCAACAATCAATACCAGACATAAACTGACACCAAGCTACAGGAGGAGACAGTAAGGCAAATAATCAAAGGCTTGCGCAAACTTCATCAGTTCAATGTGGGTCGCACTAGCTGAATGATTTTGACAATGCTAATAGCTTCAATAACAACTAATTTAAGGAAGTTGGTCAAGCTTCTAATCTGGCTCATTTACGCTTGCTGGAAGTGACATACATTGATATGCAACAACCCATTCCCTGGAACCAAAAGGAATATATTCAAGACTTCTGCCTTTTTGACTGCTGGTAGCTTGGGGAGTCTATCCTTCCTAATTGCTTTCTCCATGACAGATCCTCAGCCAATCAGAGTTGACTTATCAATCAATCAGCATCAATTTCTCCTGCAGTGTAAGTTGTTGTGATGGTTTGAAAATTGGTATTCTTGTGTTTGTTCTGATGCGTGCAGATCAAAAGCTTAAGCAACACATCTCTTTTGAGCTCTGAGGTGCAGAGGGATCTGGGTGTCCTCATGGATAGTTCACAAAATGCATGTATTTAAGAAAACTAAGAGCATGTTGTAATTTACTGGAAGGGGAACTGAATACATAACAAGGAAAATTATGCTTCAGTTATCTCAGACATTGATGAGACTACACCTGCAGTACTATTGTTCTCCATGATTAAAGCAGTTCACCACCAATGTCTCAAGGGCTACTAGGGACGGGTGATAAATGCTGACCAGTCAGCGACGCCATATCTCACAAAAATTGAGGAAGGTGCAAGTATGTTAGAGACAGTTCAGAGAAGCTTTACCAGAGTTATACTGAGAAAAGCCAGGAAGACGAACGCAGTGTCACGATCCAATTTTCCAAAGTCTGGTCGGGGCATGGAGTGGTAGGCATCTTTAATGGTTGGGAAGCAATGGTCGGCGATGTTCTGCCCCTGATGGCATTTTGGTGACACATTCTTGAGATTGGCCTGGTTGAAGTCACCAGCTACAATGAACAAGGCCTTGGGGCATCCTGTCTCAAGTGCAGTTTAACGGTGTATAATTCATCAACAGCATGTTCACTTTTACCCGGGGCAGTATGTAAACTGCAGTCGGGATAATGGAGATGAACGCGTGCAGCAGTTACTAGGGACAGCAATTCACTACTGTCATTCGCCAGGGTCACCATGCCTGAGCACCAGGGTATCTAACTGTGCATGTTACAGAGTTCCACACTGTGGAATTTAGTCAACTCTATTTTTGCACGCCCCCCCCCAATCTTGTTCACGTTGGGATTCGATAATATTCTGTAGGATACTCACTGCAGCCTGCACCTCATACACCAGAGAAGAGTTGGACAAGATGGAAAAGGATGGTGAGCTTTTCTCAGGGAAGCTGGCAGCTGAGGGGTGATCTGATAGAGATTATTTACTTCCTCCTATGAAGGGAGTTGATGGGGTGAAGACATGACCGCTTGGCAGTCAGATTGAAAATCATGGTCACAAGTATAAGATGGCGATGGGGTGCCGGGGTAACCATGGCGATGTGAGTATTGTAGTTTTGAATTCTGCTACACGTTGGTGGAGGCTCCAACATAAGTTTCCATCACAAGGCTGACAAAGGAATCCCATTCTTAATTCCCTTACAGTGGCAAGTTTTACTCCTTGAAAGAGCTGCCTATCAAAGCTTCTGTTGACCATGTTAGCATGGAGGCAATTTCCTTAACCATCAAATCCTGGAGCGAGATTTGAACCCTGAGTTACAGGTTTACAGTCAGAGGCACAGTCCACTGTACCACCTGATAGGACAGGCGCTAAAAATCAAATACAAAATTCAGGAAATGCTTCTTTGCCAAGAAAGTGGTTAGAATGTGAAAATTGCTGTCACATGGCATCATTGGGGTGAATTGAATAGAAGCGTTTCAGGGGAAACTATATAAACACAAAAGGAATGGAAGGGTAGGAAGAAAGGGATTGATGAGAGGAGGTTTATGTGGAGGATAAAAATTGTTATGAACCATAGGCCAAATTACACACTTCTGTGTTGTACATTCCAGGTAAAGGCTGTCTTATCAAGATGCCAAGGATACTGTTACTCCTGTCAGGTTGTGAGCTCAGAACATATGTCCATAAATACACCTAACCTTGTTCTCCACTGACACTGTTAAGAAGTATCACTGCTTACAAACAAACTCAATATTTATATTTACACTTACATTTTCAGTGTCTTGTTATATTGTCATTTATTTAATTGTATCTATATGGCAAGTCCAGTTCAGTTTCTAATTAATAGTTACAGTCAGGATGTAGAAAACCAGCATTGCTAATACCAGTGAATGTTAAAGAACAATAATTAATTTCTCTTTTGTCGGAGAATGTAAATACTGCAGCTACAAGGGCAGGTCAGAGGTTAGGAATCCTGCAGCGAGTAACTCACCTCCTGACTCCCCAAAGCCTGACAACATTCGACAAGGCAAAAGGCAGGAGTGTGATGGAATACTCGCCCCTTACCTGGATGAGCGTCACTCTAATAACACTCAAGAAGCTCGATACTATCCAGTGTCCACTTGATTGACACCACATCCGCAAACATTTACTCCCTTCACCATCAATGCTCAATAGCAGGAGTGTGTACCGTCTACAAGATGCACAGCAGAAATTCTCTGAGGGTCCTTAGACCGCACCTTCCAAACCCGTGACTTTTATCGTTTAGAAGGACAAGGGGAATAGGTACATGGGAACTCCAGCACCTGAAGTTCATCTTCAAGCCACCATTTCAGGATTTGGAAATATAAAACCCCATTCTTTCAGTGTCGCTGGGTGAAATCCTGGAATCCCCTCGCGAATGGCTTTGTGATGCAAATGGACTGCAAGCGGTTCAGGAAGGCAGCTCATCATCACTTTCTGAAGGGAAACTAGAGATGGGCAGTCAAGGTTGACCCAGCCAGTGCCACCCACAGGTCCTGAAAGAATAAGTTGCATCAAAAAATGTGGGTGGCACAGTGGCACAGTGGTTAGTACTGCTGCCTCACTGCGCCAGAGACCTGGGTTCATTTCCCGCCTCAGGTGACTGCCTGGGTGGAGTTTGCACATTCTGGGTGTTAGCTAGACAATATGTTGAAGGTGTTAGCCCCCTGTGTTCTCTGTCTGTGCCATAATGCTTAGATTGATTCTAATCTATAAAGTGAGATAACAGAGTTAGATTAGAATCAATCTAAACATCATGGCACAGACAGAGAACACAGGGGGCTAACACCTTCAACATATTGGGTGGCACGGTGGCGCAGTGGTTAGCACTGCTGCCTCACAGCGCCAGAGACCTGGGTTCAATTCCTGACTCAGGCGACTGACTGTGTGGAGTTTGCACATTCTCCCCGTGTCTGCGTGGGTTTCCTCCGGGTGCTCCGGTTTCCTCCCACAGTCCAAAGATGTGTGGGTCAGGTGAATTGGCCATGCGAAATTTCCCGTAGTGTTAGGTGAAGGGGTAAATGTATGGGTGGGTTACGCTTCGGTGGGTCGGTGTGGACTTGTTGGGCCGAAGGGCCTGTTTCCACACTGTAAGTAATCTAATCTAAGTAATCTAAAAAGAATTGTCTAGCTAACACCAAATGTCACAGTTAACCTGAGAATGCAACTTTTAAAAAAAAGGTTTTGTGATTTACACATGAAAGAAGTGAAACTATCATGGTATTCGAACAGATGAAAGACTCAACAGACAATCAAGGTATTTTTAATGTATAATTTCAGTTATATCACACTGTAAATTTTTGCTATAAATTCTGTGCCTTACAATTGTGCCCTCCACAATCACCTGATGAAGGAGCGTCGCTCCGAAAGTAATGCTTCGAATTAAACCTGTTGGACTATAATCTGGTGTTGTGTGATTTTTAATTTTGTACACCCCAGTCCAATACCGGCACCTCCAAAACATAACATTTAACAGGGATCTGAATAGACACATGAATAGGTGGGGAATAGAGGGATATGAACCAAGTAGAGGTAAAAGGGCTTGTTCCTGTGTTGTACTGTTCTTTGTTCTTTAAGTTGAGTTAATACAATGTTTAAATTCTGCTAATTCTGCTTTTATTACATGTCTTTGCATTTGTTTGAGTTAAGCACTTAAATTTTTTAAAATATCAGAGAAGTAAACAGGTTAAGGCAATTGTTAATAGTCTGCAAAAAGCTGTTTGTCAGAGTTTGTGATAAGAATGTGTTATATTTTAAAAGTCATTGCAAAGAAAACTTTACCTTGGCTAAACTTCTAGGAAATGTTGCGATGACGTATTCTAGAGCTAGACATTTTCTTTGTTCTGCGCAAGTCTTTGTTCTCGGAGAATTTAGAGCAACATTCAATTCCAAGAGTTTTCATGTGGGCAGCTCTCGATTTTAACCAGTGATGGGAATGGGGCTGATTGCAAAATTTTCAGCCAGCCACTAAGCATAGTTTGGGGCCCACTGAAGAAGAGTTCAAAGTACATATTTTGTTGCAGATAGAGAGAGATGTAGACCAGGGATCGGGTATATAACTTATTGCTGGGACTGGAGTTAAACTCTTAAAACCTGCTCTGTGTGAGGGGACTCAGTGAGAGGTAGGAAATAGTGAGGACTGCAGATGCTGGAAAAGTCAGAGTTGGTAAAGAGGGGTGCTGGAAAAAGTAGGCTTCCCAGCGCCACACTGAATTGAATTGCATTGAATTGAATTTATTGTCACGTGTACCGAGGCACAGTGAAAAGCTTTATCTAGCGAGCAGTACAGGCAGATCATAGCGTTAAGTAGCATTGATAGGAAATAATAAGTAAACAGTGGCAAAAACAAAAATGCAGGTACAGGTGAATGTTATGATTTTGTGAGTTCATTCAGTATTTTATTATCGACTCAGTGAGACGTCCAGAGCACTTGGATGGCTCCATGCTGTTGGGGAAAAAGAAACTCATGAAGAAGTTTTAAGAATTAGTTGGCAGCTAAGATCTGGAGGCAGGACTCAAAGGAAGTCCTCTGGAACTGAGAGAGTACAAACACCACTGCCTGTGTGTTGGGGAATATGTGAGAAGCCTGCATTACATTAAACTTCAGTGCTGAGAGAGAGGGTTGAAACGTTCACAAGCAATGTTTGCTTGCTGCATCTGAACAAGAGTGGAGAAACAAAATCTTACTTAAGGAAGGATGTACTTGCTTTTGAAGTAGCCAGAGAAGGTCTGTGAGATTGATTCCGAGAATAGAGGATACACTTTGTGGTTTTCCTTGGGGGGCACTGTGGCTCAGTGGTTTGCGCTGCTGCCTCACAGCACTAGGGATCTGAGCTTGATTCCCACATTGTGACTGACTGTGTGGAGTTTGCACATTCTCCCCGTGTCTGCGTGGGTTTCCTCCGGGTGCTCCAGTTTCCTCTCACAGTCCAAAGATGTGCAGGTCAGGTGAATTAGCCATGCTAGATGGTCCATAGTGTTATGTGCATTAGTCAGGGGTAAATATAGGGTAGGGGAATGGGTCTGGGTGGGTTACTCTTGGGAGGGTCAGTGTGGACTTGTTGGGCCGAAGGGCCTGTTTTCATACTGTAGGGAATCTAATTTAATTGGTAGTCCATGTGGCTTATAAGATGATGAGTCAGATATGTTGAAAGTTTATTTACAACACTGTTTACAATGCTACGCTATCATAGCATTACTCACACAATCTTGGTACTGTGCAATCCCCCCACCCAACTGACTCCGTTACACTGAGACAGTGATTAAAGGTGAAGCAGGTACCTTTGTCCTGAAATGTCACATGACATGGTGTGATGCAACTGTCTTAAAGGTACAGGCCCGTTCACTCTGCAATCTATCCTATCGTACAATAGTCTTATGAGGGAAGGTTGTGCAAGTTGGGTCGACGTGTTTGGGGGAACTAGGAACTGATCCTTTTGAAACATATTAGATTCTGAGGGGGCTAGACAGGGAAGATGCTAAGAGGCAGTTTCCTCTCGTGTAGGAATCTTGAATTAAAGGAGCTCAGTTGCAGGCCATTGCAGGTCTTCCATTTAAGATGGCGATGAAAAGGAATTTTGTTTCTCTTGGTCTTTAGTCTTCGGAATTCTCTTTCCCAGAGAGCGGTGGTGGTGGGTGTTATGTATGTAGCTGGGGGTATTGCCCCTGTCAGAGAGCTAGTCAGGTGACCCAGAGAGAGGGAGAGAGGGGCAGGGCTTTGGAGCTGTCCAGAACTGGCTATGGAGGGGTGAGCATGGTCAATCGAGCGTTCCTGTTCAGGTTCACCACTTGTCTACCTGTGTCTAACTCCTGCTTCCAAAGGAAGCACCCACAGAACAGCAGATCATCAAACATACTCAAGGATGGGTTGGACAGATTTTTAAAATCTGCAAGTAAACCCAGAGTTACAGGGAATAGGCAGGAAAGGTCACAAACAGGTTGACCATGCTGTTGTTCAGATGGTGCAAGGCTGAGGAATCCAAAGGCCCACTTCTGCTCCGATTTCTTATCCATCCTGTCTTCTTAATACTTTGTTTTCAGTGGGATGGTTCCTCTGGCTCTGACCTGGAGTGGATTGGTCTAATCAGATACCCAGGAGGGCAGACCCAGCATTTCACACTGTGTGGGAGAGTGTGTGAGTGTGGGAGTGTGTGTGTGTGTCTGTGTGTGTGCGTGTCTCTGTGTATGTCTGTGTGTGTGTAAGAGAGTGTGTGTGTGTGTGTTTCTGACCAGTTTGTAGCAGCTAGTTTCAGTCCAGCAATGCCCATTGTTGTGGATTTGCCCCTTTAGGTAGATGTTAAACTACAATTACACTATTGTGAAGTAGAGCAGGGAAAACCCATCCTTTTGTCCTGGGACTAATATTTATTCCACAACCAACATCATTGAAATGAATTATCTGGTCACTGCTCTTTATGAGAGCTTACAGTAATTGACAGTCTGGTGTCCTACCTTACAGCAGCGGCTAGACTGCAAAAAGGATTTTGTTGACAGTAAAAGTTTTTGAGGTTGTAACAGGCAGAATATGAGTGCAAATTTATAGGATCCTCACAGTGCAGGTAGAGGCCATTCTGCCCATCAAGTTTGCAATGACCCACTGAAGAGTATCCTGCCTGGATGTACCCCATTTACAATGGCCAGTACACTGAACCTGCACATCTTTGGACTGTGGGGGGAAACTGAAACACCCGGAGGAAACCCACACAGAGACACAAGGAGAGAATGTGCAAACTCCACACAGACAGTCACCCGAGGCTGGAATCAAACCTGGGTCCCTAGCATTGTGAGGCAGCAGTGCTAACCACTGAGCCACCGTTCTGTTTATATGTTGCTGCCATTTGGTGGAATTTTAGCTGAATTTCCGGATTAAAAGTCCAGTGATAATATCACCATGCCATTGCGTCCGCTCTTCATCCCTTTTTGTTCAGTGTGAGCTAGACACATGTGCATTCAGCAGAACATCTGTGTTCATTATTACACTGCTCAGCAAAAGGAAGGACATTTAGTTTTAGGTGTTGTGACATTGCTTCTTTTTGTTTTGGCTTTCCGAGGTTTTCTTCAGTCTGGATTCTAGTTCTCATCCGGCCTGAGAGTTTATTCATTTTCCCAAGGAACTCTGACTGATGAAGTTTTGATTTTGCCTGCGATTGTCTGCATTTCCGAGGATTTTAGCCTCTTGTTTTTCTACCTGTTATTATGCTTCAGTTTTGCCCTCCACAAACTCCCACTAGGTTTCACGAAAGCTTTGGGAATCTTTGGGAATTCCGTCTTTATTTGATTAAAGCTGAAAGACTCCCAGTATGATTGTCAAATAGAAAGATCTACGTACATTATGTCACTTTTCTATTTTGCCCCTTGCAGACTGGGGAAGGCCAAGAAGGGGTCAAAGTCAGATATTCCAGTCTCTACTGACTCAGCCTTAGCACGTCGGCTCTCCCATTTTAACCAGGGTCACAACAAAAGATGTGCTGCTGCTGCCCCCACATGGTTATAGTTTGCCATTACTGCTTGCTCATGAAACGGAACAAATACTCCTGGAAAGATAAACACTTTGAGAACACAGGGACTTAGGCCTTAGGGGAAGGAATTAGGCCATTTGGCCCGTTGATTCTGTTGCTTGCTCACTTAGATCCGGTTGTGGTCTCAACTCCATTTTCTTTCAGCCCCCCCCCCACCATTGCCTCTAACGCAGCCTCAATTACACTAAACGACCCAGTCACTACTGTTTACTGGGGAAGACATTACCACAATACCACAAGTCCACAAGCCCCTGAGAGAGAATGATTCTCCTTATTTCGGTCTTCAAAAGGAAGAACCCTCAGTTTTAAACCGTGTTCCCTTGTTATTGTCTCTCCCACAAGGGAAAATGCCCTTTTGGTCTCCATCTTATCAAGATCTATAAGGTCAGTTCCTACCCTTTGAAACATCAATGGATGCAGGCCGAGTGACTCAATCTGAAGTGAGAGGGATTCTGACCTGTATCTTATGCAGTTATACCCTTGCAGAAGCTGTTCTCCTCGCACCCGTTGGGCCCAACGCAAGGACGCCAAATTTCAGACAACCAATCAGAAGCAGGCTTTCTCAACCTGAACTCGTGTTGTCCTGACAAGTGCAGGGCAAAAACATTTCAGCAATATGTCTCTCTTGTCAGCAAGATTCAAGTTTCATCATATGAAACAGAATAAAGTTATTCAATGTTCATTAAGGTGAGCATCCACTGACAAACACCTTTTGAGCTCTGTCTGTGGTACAAGCTGTTTGTTTTCGGCCTGTGATAGAAGCTTAGCCTACATTGAACCTATACCAATATTTATTCATTGCCAAATAATACAATTGGGATAACACTGAACTGTGCAAACATCCCTTTAATACCATCGTGTGAAATGTAATCTGACTTTTATTTATTTTGAGCAATTGATGCCTTTGTTTTATGTTATTATGGGGTGCCTTGGAATGCACTATTACATTAAAAATGCTTTATAAATACATACTCGTGTTTATTTAAATTAAGGAAGGTTTGGGACACGGTTACACAAGGTGACGTTAAGTCAATCTAATTAAACTACCCAAGGCCAATATTGCATAGGGCAGTCTCTCACTCTGTTTACTGCTGGAACAGTGCCCAGGGTTTTAGCATCGACAGAGAGTAGGTATAGGTTGTTTCAGTTCTGTCCTCCGTCTCACCCCCCTCTCCGGACACTGTACTTGGCACAGTGCTAGCATTCTTAGCTCCGAGTCGGAAGCTTGCGGATTCTTTCCATCTTGAGGACGAGGCTCCATTTACCCTCTCAGGCGGATGCAAACGATCCCATGAGGTAATCTTGAAGAAGAACTGGGGAGGTTATGTGCCTTCGCCCCAGCCTGTGTCCAGGGTCAAGATGACTGAAAACACATGTTCTGGTCGCATTGCCATCCCTGGGATCATGCTGCGTACAAATTAAACACTGCATGTCGCACATTAAACTGTGGCTGCACATCAGAGGTACTTCTTTGGGTATACAGAGCTTTGGGACTTTGTGAAAGACACTCTATAACAGTAACGAAAAGCACAGCAGGTCAGGCAGCATCCAAGAACCAGGAGAATCGACGTTTCAGGCATAAGCCCTTCTTCAGGCTCATGCTCGAAACTTCGATTCTCTTGCTCCTTGGATGCTGCCTGACCTGCTGTGCTTTTCCAGCAACACATTTTCAGCTCTGATCTCCAGCATCTGCAGTCCTCACTTACTCTATAACAGTAAGCCCTCCTTTAATTTCACGAGACCTGTGCCCATCATAGTTTAGAAGATTCGGGGTATTTTGACAAGAGAACCAGAAGGTGGCAACTCCATCCAATGATGGTTGGAACCGTTATAACCACTCAAACAGCACGATCAATATTCGCAGTTTGCTGGCTTTGACTGAAATGAGGCCCAAGGTCAAATGAGCCTTGGGTCTCACCATCTATCAGACAAAGTCCAACGGCAGCACCCTCTCCCAAGGTGCCTAGTGTCAAGGTCTCCAAACTGGGCTTCATTTGCTGTAGCTCCCAATGCAGCAGCTCCTCTCGGAACTTGGTCACGGACGAAGACTCCAAGGAGGACTGTGGAATTGTTTTAGGGATGTCCTCAAAATAATATGCAAGTGGCCACATATTCCCATAGATTTACGGCGTGTGGCTGACCAGAATCATGAAGGCTCGCTCGGGAAAGCTGGCAGCTCACGCATTGGACTTATTCACCATCGCAGATCTCATCGAATCGGAATGGAATCAAGTCCCCCCCGATCGCCAGGGCCTGTCTGTAAGGAAGGAGGCGGTCGCCTTGCTCTTGACCTTAGTGCCTGTCAGTCAGCCGACACATCCTACCTTCCACACTATGACTAAGTTGTGTGCTATGGCAGAGTGAACCACATTGTGGGTTCATAATCCCAATCCATAGACCTGGGTATCTCATCTGACTGACACTCCTATGCAGTATCAAGAGAATGCTAACTTGTTGGCGTTACAATCTGTCAAATAAAATCTTAACTAAGATTCTGTCTGTTCCTTCAACTGTGTGCAAAGGTTTCCACAAAACTATTGATTTGATTTGCCAATGTACCTAGGTACAGTGAAAAGTTTTGCTTTGCATGGAGTACAGGCAGATAGAGTCATAGAGATGTACAGCACAGAAACAGATCCTTCAGGCCAACTCATCCATACTGACCCGAAATCCTAACCCAATTTAATCCCATTTGCCAGCACATGGCCCATATCCCTCTAAATTCTCCCTATTCATAAATCCATCCAGATGCCTTTTAAATGCTGTAATTGTACCAGACTTCACTACTTCCTCTGGCAACTCATTCCATATACGCACCATCTTCTGCATGAAAAAGCTGCCCCTTAGGTCTCTTTCATATCTTTCCCCTTTCACCTTTAACCTAAGCCCTCTAGTTGTGAACTCCCCCACACCAAGGAAAAGACCATGTCTGTTTATCCTATCCATGCCCCTCATGATTTATTCACCTCTATAAGATTGCCCCTTAGCCTCCGACACTCCAAGGAGAACAGCCCCAACCTGCTTAGCCTCTCCCTACAGTTCAAACCGTCCAACTTTGGCAACATCCTTGTAAATCCTTTCTGAACCCTTTCAAGTTTCAAATCTTTCCTATAGAACGGAGACCAGAATTGCACACAAACGTGGACAAACCAGTGTACTGTAGGGGCGCAACATGACCTCACAACTCTGAGATTCAACGGTCTGACCAATAAAGGAAAGCATACCAAATGCCTTCTTCACTATCCTAAATACCTCCAACTTCACTTTCAAGAAGCTATGAACCTGCACTCCAAGGTCTCTTTGTTCAGCAACACTCCCCAGGACCTTACCATTAAGTGTATAAGTCCTGCTAGGATTTGCTTTCCCAAAATGCAGCACCTCGCATTTATCTGAATTAAACTCCATCTGCCACTCCTCAGCTCATTGGCCCATCTGGTCCAGATCGTGTTGTACTCTGAGGTAATTGTCTTCACTGTCCACTACACCTCCAATTTTGGTGTCATCTGCAAACTTACTAACTATACCTCCTATGTTCACATCCAAATATTTATGTAAATGATGAAAAGTAGTGGACCCAGCACAGATCCTTGTGGCACTCCACTGGTCACCGGCCTCCAGTCTGAAAAACAACCCTCCACCACCACCCTCTGTCCTCTACCCACTGTCACACTATGCCAGTTCTGTATCCAAATGGCTAGTTCTCCCTGTATTCCATGAGATCTAACCTTGGTAATCAATCTCACATGGGGAACCCTGTCGAATGCCTTACTGAAATTCACATAGATCACATCTACCACTCTGCCCTCATCAATCCTTTTTGTTACTTCTGCAAAAAACTCAATCATGTTTGCGAAACATGATTTCCCACACACAAAGCCATGTTGACTATCGCTAATAAGTTCTTGTCTTTCCAAATATATGTACATCCTATCCCTCAGGATTCCCACGAACAACTTGCCCACCACTGAGGTCAGGCTCACCGGTCTATAGTTTCCTGGCTTGTCCTTACCACCCTTCTTAAACAGTGGCACCACGTTTGCCAACCTCCAGTCTTCCGGCACCTCACCTGTGACTATCGATGATACAAATATCTCAGCAAGAGGCCCAGCAATCACTTCTCGAGCTTCCCACAGAATTCTCGGGTACTTCTGTTCAGGTCCTGGGGACTTATCCATCTTTGTGTTTTAAGACATCCAGCACTTCCTCCTCTGTAATATAGACATTTTGCAAGATGTCACCATCTATTTCCCTACAGTTTATATCTCCCATGTCCTTTTCCACAGTAAACACTGATGCAAAATATTCATTTAGTATCTCCCCCATTTTCTGTGGCTCCACACAAAGTCCGCGTTGCTGATGTTTGAGGGGCTCTATTCTCTCCCTATTAATCGTTTTGTCATTAATGTATTTATAAAAACCCTTTGGATTCTCATTAACCCTATTTGCCAAAGCTATCACATGTCCCTGTTTTGCCCTCCTGATTTCCCTCTTAAGTATACTCCTACTGCCTTTGTACTCTTCTAAGGATTCACTCGATCTATCCTGTCTATACCTGACATATGCTTCCTTCTTTTTCTTAATCAAACCCTCAATTTCTTTAATCATCCAGCATTCCCGATACCCATCAGCCTTTCCTTTTACCCTGACAGGAATCTAATGTCTCTGGACCCTCGTTATCTCATTTCTGAAGGCTTCCCATTTTACCTGCGAACATCTGCCCCTAATCAGCTTTTGAAAGTTCTTGCCTAATACCGTCAAAATTAGCCTTTGTCCAATTTAGAACTTCAACTTTTAGATCTGGTCTATCCTTTTCCATCATTATTTTAAATCTAATAGCATTATGGTCACTGGCCCCAAAGTGCTCCCCCACTGACCCCTCAGTCACCTGCCCTGCCTTATTTCCCAAGAGTAGGTCAAGTTTTACACCTTCTCTAGTAAGTACATTCACACACTGAATCAGAAAATTTTCTTGTACACACTTAACAAATTCCTCTCCATCTAAACCCTTCACACTATGGCAGTCCCAGTCGATGTTTTGAAAGTTTAAATCCCCTACCATAACCACCCTATTATTCTTACAGATAACCTAAATCTCCTTACAAATTTGTTTCTCAATTTCCCTCTGACTATTGGGGGGTCTATAATACAACTCCAATAAGGCGATCAACCCTTTCTTATTTCTCAGTTCCACCCAAATAACTTCCCCGGATGTATTTCTGGGAATACCCTCCCTCAGCACAGCTGTAATTCTAACCCTTATCAAAAACACCACTCCCCCTCCTCTCTTGCCTCCCTTTCCAGCCTTCCTGTAGCATTTGTATCCTGGAACATTAAGCTGCCAGTCCTGCCCATCCCTTAGCCATGTTTCTGTAATTGCTGAGATGTCCCAGTCTCATGTTCCTAACCATGCCCTGAGTTCACCTGCCTTCCCTGTTAGACCTCTTGCATTGAATTAAATGTAGTTTATCAGACCTGCGTCGCTCTTTGCTTTGTCCCTGCCTGCCCTGACTGTTTGACTCACTTCTTTTCTCATCTGCACCAGTCTTAGATTGATCTCTTTCCTCACTATCTCCCTTGGTCCCACCCCAACACCCCACCCCCACCTTACTAGTTTAAATCCTGAGCTGGTCTAGCAAATCTCCCTGCCAGTATGTTGGTCCTCTTCCAATTTAGGTGCAATCTGAGCTTCTTGTACAGGTCACTTTTATCCCAGAAGAGATTCCAATGATCCAAAAATGTGAATCCTTCTCCCATACACCAGCTCCTCAGCCATGCATTCATCTGCTCTATCCTCCTATTCCTGCCCTCACTAGCTCGTAACACTGGAAGTAATCCAGATATTACTACTCTCGAGGACCTCCTTTTTAAATTTCTGCCTAACTCTCTGTAATCTCCCTTCAGAATCTCAACCTTTTCCCTTCTTATGTTGTTGGTTCCAATGTGTACAACGGCCTCTTGCTGGCCCCTCTCCCCCGAGAGAACATTCTGCACCCTCTCTGAGACATCCTTGGTCCTGGCAAGAGGGAAACAACACACTATTCTGATTTTTTGCTGCTGGCCACAGAAACATCTGTCTTCACCTCAGACTAGAGAGTCCCCCTAACTTAATACTTATGGCTTATATTTTTACGTCTCATCAAGAGACATATCTCAATAAAACATATAATCAAGAAAGAACCCACTCTACTCACTACCGCAGACTTACAACAAGGCTACACTTAAAACTATTCACTTATCTGTTTCTGTGCTGTGACCTCTCCCAAACAGGTTCCTCCAAGATCAGTTGTGAACTTCACTGTTTGTTAATTTTCCCAGACACACTCCAATGTCCAGCGATACAGCAAAGGCAGTAACTGCACAGATTCACTGCTGTGTCAGTTAGCAGTGTGGGTGTCTTTCTCTCTCTCTCCCCTGCACAGACCTCACCATGTGCTGCCTTTGTGTGTTCCTCTCCCTTTTAAAAGGGCCATTGTTTTGACTTTTTTACCTCCTAAGTTCCATACAAAACTGTAACTGCTGCTCCTGGAATTTGAGGAAGCCACCTCCAACACCCAATATACCTTTAAAAGGGAGCAGTCTGAATTTTTTCCCGTCCTCTATCTTGAATTATCCAGAATCCTCTTAAAAATTTGTTTCTCAATTTCCTGCTATTAGGGGGTCTATAGTACAATCCCAATAAGGTGATCATCCATTTCTTATTTCTCAGTTCCACCCAAATAACTTCCCCAGACATATTCTCAAGAATATCTTCCCTAAGTACAGCCTTAATGTTATCCCTTCTCAAAAATGCCATTCCCCCTCTTTTCTTGTCCCCCTTTTTATCCTTCCTATATCATTTGTATCCTGGAACATTGAGCTGCCAGTCCTGTCTATCCCTGAGCCATGTTTCTGTAATTGCTGTGATATCCCAGTCCCATGTTCCTAACCATGCCCTGAATCCATCTGCCTTCCCTGTTAGGCCCCTTGCATTGAAATAAATGCAGTTTAATTCAACCTCCTTCTCTGCTTTGTCCCTGCCTGCCCTGACTGTTTGACTGGCTCCCTTTCCCAACTGTACCAGTCTCAGACTGATCTCTTTCCTTACTATCTCCCTGGGTCCCACCCTCCAATGTACCTTGCTAATTTAAATCCTCCTGAGCAGCTCTAGCAAATCTCACTGTCAGTATATTCAACCCCTTCCATTTCAGGTGCAATCTGTCCTTCTTGTACAGGTCACTTCTATCCCAGAAGAGATTCTAATGATTCAAAAATGTGAATCCTTCTTCTATACATCAGCTCCTCAGCCACACATTCATCTTGTCAATCCTCCTGTTCCTACTATCACTTGCTCGTAGCACCGGGAGTAACCCAGATATTACTACCCTTGAAGACATACTTTTAAAATTCCTGCCTAACCTACTGTATTTTTCCTTCAGCATCTCATCCTTTTCCCTTCCTATGTCGTTAGTTCCAATGTGTACAACAACTTCCTACTAGTTCCTCTCCCTTTGAGAATATTCTGCACTCTCTCCGAGATATCCTTGATCCTGGCACCAGGAAGGCAGCACACCATTATGATTTTTTCACTGTCAGCCATGGAAATGTCTGTCTATGACTCAGACTAGAGAGTCCCCCATCACAATTGATCATTTGGTGCCTGATGTACCCCTCGTTACATTAGAGCCAACTTCAGTACCAGAAACTTGGCTGTTTGTGCTACAATTCCCTGAGAGTCCATTACCCCCTACGTTTTCCAAAACAGCATACTTGTTTGAGATGGGGATAGCCACAGGAGACTCCTGTATTACCTGCCTCCCACTCCTACCTTTGCTGGTAGTAACCCATGTACTTGACTCTATCTACAACTTTTCTCCCTTCCTATAACTGCCATCCATCATACCCCCCAGCTCCTGTAAATTTGTTATTGCCTCTAGCTGCTGCTCCAACTGATCCATGCAATATTATTGGATTTGCAACCAAAGACACTTCCTGCAAACATAATAATCAGTAACATGGAAATTTTCCCCATTCTCCCACATCTGGCAGGAAGAGTCAGCACTCTACTAAAGGCCATCTTTGCTCCTTAACTATCTATAGAATCTCTCTCTCTCTCTCTAACATACTTTCTCTCACTGACCATGTCGTCACCGCCTTTGTTCTCTTCCTCCTTTTTAAAGTACCTTTGTTTTGATTTCTTTCCCCCAAAGTTCCAAAACAATGGAACCACTTATAAAACAGTCATTACTGCTCCTGGAATTTGAGGAAATCACCTCCAACACCTAAAATACCTCAAAAAAGGAGCAGCTCGAAAGTCACAACTTTTTCTTGCCCTCCATCTTGGATTACTCGCAATCCTCATCAGCCAATCATATCACACAAAGTGCATTCGGGTAATAGAACAGAACGAGGAATACAATGTTACAGGGGCAGAGAAGTGCACAAATAGCCAGATCACCATTAAATTTAAAATTTGAGAGGTCCATTCAAAAGTCTAATAACAGCAGAGAAGTTGTTCTTGAATCTCCTGGTATGTGTGTTTAAACTTTGTATCTTCTGCCTGATGGAAGAGGTTGGAAGAGATTATAGCCAGGGTGGGAGGGGTGTTTGATGGTGTTCGCTGCGGTGAGAAGAATGAGAGGAGATCAAACTGAGGTATTCGAGATGATAAAAGGCGTGGATAAAATAGATTTGGAGAGGATGCTTCCTATTATCCTCATAGTTTGAGGATAAGGGGTAGCAAATTTAAAACCTTGTTGAGGAGGAACGACTTCTCCCGAAGGGTTGTGAGTCTGTGGAATTCGCTCCCCCAAAGTGCAGTAGGTGCTGAGACAGTGAGTAAAATTGAGGAGTTAGACAGATTTTTAGTTGGTGATGGGTTGAAGGATATGGAGAGAAGGCAGGAAAATGAGAGTGAGGAGCATATCAGCCATGATCGAATGGTAGAGCAGACCCAATGGGCCGAATGGCCTAACTCTGCTCCTATATCTTATAAACCTATGAACTTTTTGTGGTAATGAGAAGTACAGAAGTACGAATGCCCGACTTACAAACGTCTCGTACTTACAAACCGACATCCAGCTTCTTATTTTTAAATATTATTTTTTAAAATCTGAGTTACCTACAATGTTTTGTCCTAAAGAATGGGTGGACTAACTAGCCCGCGTTGTGTTCCGACTTACGCACATATCCAGCTTATGAACAGTGGAAAAAAACAGAATTATTGTTCTATATGTAACCTGGGACTTCCTGTATAGGCAGAGTCAATGGATGGAAGTTTGGCTTATGTGATGGACTGAGCTGTGTTTATGATTCTCTGCAGGTAGAGGTCTCTTTGGCATTCTGGCCAACATTTGCTCTTTAACACAGAAGTTCCACCTCCTACATTCCAAATTCCATGTAAACATAGTGTATGCATTTTCCTGCATAAAAATTGGTGAAACAATCAAACATATTTTTAACAGTATGTTTGTTCGGTCTACTTTATTTGAGATTTTCACTGAGTGATAATTCGGTCACAATGTGGAGAAATCTTGAACACGCACACGACCTGTCATGTTCAATGTTCATCACCGCTCAGCACTTTGGATTTATTGCTCCCTTTGCTGAACATCCAACCTCGAGCAAGCAGGTTGTAGTGAGCACTTTCAATGCTGCAGAGAAATCTGACCGTAAATAGCACAGCACTCACTCCAAAATGTCTGCAGCCTTTCACAGGCCTCCACACCGAGGGAGTTATCGGATGAAATGCCAACGAGCCTTCCTCATCACTTCAATAAGACAGACAGTGGTATTCTCATCAGAGAGGCTTGTTACACACATGTCACCATGGCAGATTGCCTTATCCTTTGCTCAGCCTGCTTACAACGTCCACGTCCCAAAAAAAACATTAAAAAGCCCCAATCCAAATGCTAAACCAAGCACAGGTCTTTTCCCCAGGGTTAGGGGAGCTTAAGACTAGAGGGCATAGGTTTAAGGGGAGAGGGAAAAATTTAAAAGGGACCTGAGGGGCAACTTTTTCACGCAGAGGGTGGTACACATGTGGAATGAGCTGCCAGAGGAGATGGTGGAAGCTGGTACAATTACAGCATTTAAAGACCATCTGGATGGGTGTATGAATAGGAAGGGTTTGGAGGGATACAGGTCGATCATCTGTAATGTGACGGTTGCGTTCACGTGCAAGCCCGTGTTATAGAAACCTCACGTTTTAGAAACAGCGTCCCCAATTTGTCAATCGCGTATCAGCGAATTCGCATTAACAAAATGCACGTTATAGCAGAGCAAACTGCATGGGCCAAGTGCTGGCAAATGGGAGTAATTAATTCTAGGATATCTGGTCAGCATGGACGAGTTGGACCGAGTCTGTGCTGTACATCTCTATGACTCTGCAAAACAAAACCGCAGACAATCTGGTGATGATCGTATTGCTTCCTGTAGGAGCTTGCCGAGTGCAAACTGGCTGTGGTTGCCCCTGTATTACACCAGTGACGACACTTCTAAAAGTATTTCATCAGCTGTAAGGCATTTGAAGATGTGCTGTGGTTATGAAAGATTCTATAAAATGCAAGTGTCTCTTTGGCACTGATGTGAGGTGGAGAGGAAATCCACTGGGCAAACTGATTGGTGAGCAGTGTCCCTTTAAATCGACTCAGCGTAAGCGAATAGAATGCAGCAGAAAATTGCCTTGGATGTGAGATGAACAACAATTATTGATTTTTTTTACCCCCTCTGGAATCTATAAAATATTTCTGTTGTAGTGGGTTCAGAGAAATCTGAAAGAACTTCCTTACACACGGCTGAAACATTAGCTTGAAAATCAATTCCGCTTGAAGCACTTCACTGGACTAATTGCATTTCTGAGCAACCTCAGTTGGAAAACTTTAAAAAACAAAAAAAGTCTGGCATTTGTACAGCACCTTCCATGACCTCCAACATTCCATGCAGCTTTACAGGCAATGAATTCACTTCCCAAAGTGAAGCCACTTAGAAGGCAGATGAATGTCTCACTGGACAGGCAGTAACTCCTACAGCATAACGTTCCCCCAGTGTGTCATTGCAAAGCAGAGTTGGAGCTACCTTCAGCACCATTCCAAAATATTATGTACCATTCACCCAACCTGCTTAACCAGGAGGGAAAAGGCATTCAGACATCAGAGCTGTCATTTGCCTGTGAGGTGAGATAAAGTTCACACAAGCTGCGCACTGCTGTCCTGAAAGCTTTTTAAAAGCTGTTGCCCTCAGTGGAAACATCCCAACCTCTGACTCAGAAGGTCACGGGCTCAAGTCGCACTCTAGAGACTTGAGGACAAAGATCATGGTCAACTCTCCAGCACAGCACACAGAGAGAATGTTCTGTCAGGAGAGCCATCTTTCAGACAGGATTCATAGAATCCTGACAGTGTGGAAACAGGCCCTTCGGCCCAACCATTCCACACTGAACCTCCAAAGAATAACCCACCCAGACCCATTCCCCCTATTACTTTACATTTATTACTGATTAATGCACCTCACCTACACATCCCTGAACACTACAGGCAATTAAGCATGGCTAATTCACCTAACCTGCACATCTTCAGATTGTGTGAGGAAACCGGAGCACCCGGAGAAAACACACACAGACATGGGGAGAATGTGTACAGTTGCCCGAGAGTGGAATTGAACCCGGGTCCCTGTTACTGGGAGGCAGCAGTGCTAGCCACTGAGCCATTGTGCCACTCTCACCATTTTCACTCAGAGATGGATGCTGGAGATCCCTTGCTGCTTTTTCAATTCAGTGCAGGGGAGTTACTGCTGGGGCCTAAGCCAATGTTTATCGCTCAATCAACCTCACTGCAAAAGCACCTCTGGTCCTGATCACAGGGCGATGTGCAGGATCTTGCTGTATGCAAATTGGCAGCCAGATTTCTTGCACTTCAATGGTAACTGTGCTTCCAAAGTACTTCATTGACAATATGGGATATCCTGAAGTTGTAAAAGAGATGAAAATGCAAGTTCTGTTTACCTTTGTTGGTGTAAGGTCAGGGAACAAGTAAATAGAAGGATATTTGCTTCCCTTACATGAATGTAAAACCATCTTATGTGGCACAGAACAGAAGATGGGGAACCATTAATTGTCGATAACAGGTCAACTACTCTCGGTCTTAATCCATTCTGTCTCTCTATCCATCTCCGGTTTGTCCACCAGCTCCACAAGGGCCTGTTTCCACACTGTCAGTACTATTCTGGTGGCAATCAGTAACTAGAGGTAATTCAGTAGGGGGTAATGGGGATAATTCAGACGGGGTAATGGGGATAATTCAGGATGGTGCATTAGGGATACTTCAGGATGGGTAATAGGGACAATTCAGGATGGGGTAATGGGGATAATTTAGATGGAGTGCTGGGTACAATTCAGGATTGGGTATTGGGGATAATTCAGGATGGGCCATTATGGGTAATTCAAGATGGGATAATGGGGATTATTTAGGATAGAAAAATGGGGATGATTCAGGATGGGGTAATGGGGACAATTCTGGATGGAGAAATGGGGATAATTCAGGATGGGGAATTAGGGACATTTCAGGATGGGGTAATGGGAATAATTCCGGATTGCATAATGCAGATAATTCTGGATGGGATAATGCAGATAATTCAAGATGGGGCATAAGGGACAATTCAGGATGGGTAATGGGGATAATTCAGGATGGTGCATTAGGGATAATTCATGTTGGGATAATGGGGATAATTCAGGATGGGTAATGGGGATAATTCAGAATGGGTATTGGCGCATAATTTAGGATGACGCATTCGGGATCATTCAGGATGGGATAATGGGGATAATTCAGGATGGTGCATTAAGGATAATTTTGGTTGGGGTAATGGGGATAATTCAGGATGACACATTCGGGATAAATCAGGATGGGATAATGGGGATAATCCAGGATGGGTAATGGGGATAATTCAGGATGGTGCATTAAGGATAATTCAGGATGTGGTAATGGCGAAAACTCAGGATGGGATTGTGTGGATAATTCAGGATGGGGCAATAGGAACAATTGAGGATGTTGCATTAGGGACAATTCAGGATGGGGTAACGGGGATAATTCAGGATGGGGTAATAGGAACAATTCAGGATGGGGTAATGGGGATAATTCAGGATGGTGTAACAGGGATAATTTAGGATGGAGTAATGGGGACAATTCAGGATGGTGCATTAGGGATACTTCAGGATGGGTAATAGGGACAATTCAGGATGGGGTAATGGAGATAATTTAGATGGAGTGCTGGGGACAATTCAAGATGGGGTATTGGAGATAACTCAGGATGGGGTAATGGGGACAATTCAGGATGGTGCATTAGGGATACTTCAGGATGGCGTAATAGGACAATTCAGGATGGGGTAATGGGGCTAATTCAGGATGGGGCATTATGGGTAATTCAGGATGGGATAATGGGGATTATTTAGGATAGAAAAATGGGGATGATTCCGGATGGGGTAATGGGGACAATTCTGGATGGAGTAAAGGGGATAATTCAGGATGGGGAATTAGGGACAATTCAGGATGGGGTAATGGGAATAATTCCGGATTGCATAATGCAGATAATTCAGGATGGGATAATGCGGATAATTCAAGATGGGGCATAAGGGACAATTCAGGATAGGCTAATGGGAATAATTCAGAAGGGGTAATGGGGATAATTCAGGATGGTGCATTAGGGATAATTCATGATGGGATAATGGGGATTATTCAGGATGGGTAATGGGGATAATTCAGAATGGGTAATGGGGATAATTCAGGATGACGCATTCGGGATAATTCAGGATGGGTAATGGGGATAATTCAGGATGACGCATTCGGGATAATTCAGGTTGGGGTAATGGGGAAAATTCAGGATGGGGTAATGGGGACATTTCAGGATGGTGCGTTAGGGATAATTCAGGATGGGGTAATGTGGATAATTCAGGATGGGGTATTAGGGACAATTCAGGATGGGGTAATGGGAATAATTCCGGATGGGGTAATGCAGATAATTCAGGATGGGGTAATGCGGATAATTCAAGATGGGGCATGAGGGACAATTCAGGATGGGGTAATGGGGATAATTTGGGATGAGGTAATGGGGACATTTCAGGATGGCACATTAGGGATAATTCAGAATAGGTAATAGGGACAATTCAGGATGGGGTAATGGGGATAATTCAGGATGGGGCATTGGTGATAATTCAGATGAGGTATTAGGACAATTCAGGATGGGGTAATGGCGATAATTTAGGACGGAGTAATGGAGGCAATTCAGGATGGGGTAATGGGGTAATTCAGGATGCGGTAATACGAACAATTCAGGACAGGGTAATGGGGCATTAGGGATACTTCAGGATGGAGTAATGGGGATAATTCAGGATAGAAAAATGGTGATAATTCAGGATAGAGTAATGGAGGAAATTTAGGATTGGGTATTGGGGTTAATTCAGGATGGGGTAATAGGGATAATTCAGGATGGAGTGATGGGGATAATTCAGGATGGGGTGATGGGGATAATTCAGGACAGTGCATTAAGGACAATTCAGAGTGGGTAATGGAGATAATTCAGGATGAGGCATGTGGGACAATTCAAGTTGGGGCAATGCAGATAATTCATAATGGGGTAACAGGGAGATTTCAGGATGGAGTAATGGGGATAATTCAGGATGGGGTAATAGGGACAATTCAGGATGGGGTAATGGGGATAATTCAGGATGGGGTAATGGGGATAATTCAGGTTGGGATAATGCGGATAATTCATAATGAGGTAATAGGGAGATTTCAGGATGGGGAAATGGGGATAATTCAGGATGGGGTAATAGGGACAATTCAGGATGGGGTAATAGGGACAATTCTGGATGGGGTAATGGGGATAATTCACAAATGAGTAATGGGGGCAATTCAGGATGGGGTATTGAGGCTAATTCAGGATGGGGTAATAGGGATAATTCCGGATGAGGTGATGGGGATAATTCAGGATGGTCCATTAGGGACAATTCAGGATGGGTAATGGGGATAATTCAGGATGAGGTATTAGGGATAATTCAGGATGGGGTAAAACGAACAATTCAGGATGGGGTAATGGGGCATTAGAGATAATTCAGGATAGAAAAATGGTGATAATTCAGGATAGAGTAATAGGGGAAATTCAGGATTGGGTATTGGGGTTAATTCAGGATGGGGTAATAGGGATAATTCAGGATGGAGTGATGGGGATAATTCAGGATGAAGTAATAGGGAAACTCAGGATGGGGTGATGGGGATAGGTCAGGACGGTCCATTAGGGACAATTCAGGATGGGCTAATGGGAATAGTTTAGGATGGGATAATGGGGATAATTTTGGATAGAAAAATGGGGATAATTCTGGATGGGCTAATAGGGATACTTCAGAGTAGAAAAATGGGGATAATTCAGGATGGAGAAATGGGGATAATTCAGGCTGGTGCATTAGGGATAAATCAGGATGGGATAATGGGGAAAATTCTGGATGAAGTAATGGGAACAATTCTTGATGAGGTAATGGGGATAATTCAGGATTTGGCATTAGGGATAATTCAGGATGGGTAATGGGAACAATTCTGGATGGGGTAATGTGGATAATTCAGGACGAGGCTATGGGGACAATTCTTGATGATGTAGTGGGGATAATTCAGGATGGGGTAAAGGGATAATTCAGGATGGGGAATGGGGATAATTCAGGATGGGGTAATGGGGTCAATTCAGGATGGGGTAATGGGAATAATTCAGGATGGGACATTAGGGATAATTCAGGATGGGGTACTGGGGTCAATTCAGGATGGGGTAATGGGGATAATTCCAGATGGGAGAATGTGGATAATTCAAGATGGGGTAAAGAGATAATTCAGGATTAGGAATGGGGATAATTCTGGATGCGGTAATGGGAACAATTCAGGATGGGGTAATGGGGATAATTCAGGATGAGGCATTAGGGATAATTCAGGATGGGGTAATGGGGTCAATTCAGGATGGGAGAATGCGGATAATTCAGGATGGGGTAATGGGAACAATTCAGGATGGGGCAATGCGGATAATTCAGGATGAGGTAATAGGAACAATTCTTGATGAGGTAATGGGGATAATTCAGGATGGGGAATTAGGGACAATTCAGGATGGGGTAATAGAGATAATTCAGGATTTGGCATTAGGGATAATTCAGGATGGGGTAATGGGGATGATTCAGGGTAGAAAAATGGGGATAATTCAGGCTAGAGTAATGGGGGCAATTCAGGATTGGGTATTGGAGTTAATTCAGGATGGGATAATAGGGATAGTTCAGGATGGGGTGATGCGAATAATTCAGGATGGGGTGATGCGGATAATTCAGGACGGTGCATTAAGGACAATTCAGAGTGGGTAATGGAGATAATTCAGGATGAGGCATGAGGGATAATTCAGGATGAGGCATGAGGGATAATTCAGGATGGGGTAATGGGGATAATTCAGGATGAGGCATGAGGGATAATTCAGGATGGGGTAATGGGGATAATGCAGGATAGAAAAATGGGGATAATTCAGGTTGGGGTAATACGGATAACTCATAATGGGTTAATAGGGAGATTTCAGGATGGGGTAATGGGGATAATTCAGGATGGGGTAATATGGACAATTCAGGATGGGGTAATAGGGACAATTCAGGATGGGGTGATGGGGATAATTCAGGACGGACCATTAGGGACAATTCAGTATGGGTAATGGGGATAATTCAGGGTGAGGCATTAGGGATAATTAAGGATGGGGTAATGGGAATAATTCCGGATGGGGTAATGCAGATAATTCACAATGGGGTAATGGGGATAATTCAGGATGGAGTGATGGGGATAAATCAGACAGGTGCATTAGGGATAAATCAGGATGGGGGAAGGGGGGAAATTCAGGATGGGACATTAGGGATAATTCTGGATGCGGTAATGGAGATAATTTAGGATGGGGGAATGGGGACAATTCAGGATGGGGTAATGGGGATAAATCAGGATGGGGAATTAGGGATAATTCAGGATGGAGGAATGGGGATAATTCAGGATGGGGTAAAGGGATAATTCAGGATGGGGTAATAGGACAACTCAGGATCGGGGAATGGGGATAATTCAGGATGGGGTAAAGGGATAATTCAGGATGGGGAATGGGGATAATTCAGGATGGGGAATGGGGATAATTCCGGATGGGGTAATGCGGATAATTCAGGGTGGGGAATGGGGATAATTCAGGATGCGGTAATGGAGACAATTCAGGATGGGGTAAGGGGATAATTCAGGATTGGGAATGGGGATAATTCAGGATTGGGAATGGGGATAATTCAGGATGGGGTAATGGGGATAATTCAGGATGGTGCATTAGGGATAATTCAGGATGGGGTAATGGGGATAATTCAGGATGGGTTAATGGGAACAGTTTAGGATGGGGTAATGCGGATAATTCAGGATGGGTAATGGGAACAATTCTTGATGAGGTAATGGGGATAATTCAGGATGGGGAATTAGGGACAATTCAGGATGGGTAATGGGAATAATTCCAGATGGGGTAATGCAGATAATTCTGGATGGGGTAATGTGGATAATTCAGGGTGGGGTAATCGGGATAATTCAGGATGGGGGAATGGGTATAATTCAGGATGGGGAATGGGGATAATTCAGGATGAGGTAATGGGGATAATTCAGGGCAGAAAAATGGGGATAATTCAGGATGGGCTGATGGGGATCATTCAGGAGGGTAATGGGGACAATTCAATCTGGGGTAATGGGGATCATTCAGGATAGAAAAATGGGGATAGTTCAGGATGGAGTAATGGGGATAATTTAGGGTGAGAGTAAAAAGTGAGGGCTGCAGATGCTGGAGATCAGAGCTGAAAATGTGTTGCTGGTTAAAGCACAGCAGGTCAGGCAGCATCCAAGGAATAGGAAATTCGACGTTTCGGGCCAGAGCCCTTCATCAGGAATAATTTAGGGTGGGGTAATCGGGATAATTCAGGATAGGGGAATGGGGATAATTCAGGATGAGGTAATGGGGATAATTCAGGGCAGAAAAATGGGGATAATTCAGGATGGGGTAATGGGGACAATTAAGGATGGGGTAACGGCGATAATTCAGGATGGGGTAATGGGGATAATTCAGGATCAAAAATGGGGATAATTTAGGATGGGGTAATGGGGATAATTCAGGATGGGGTAATGGGGATAATTCAGGATCAAAAATGGGGATAATTTAGGATGGGGTAATGGGGATAATTCAGGATGGGGTAATGGGGACAATTCAGGATGGGATACTGGGGATAATTCAGGATGGTGTAATAGCATTGCCACAGCCAGCGATACCCACATCTCACCAACTAATTTAAAAAACAAAGAGAGCCAGTGCATTCAGACAGAAAGGAAAACACATACTTTCGAAATCCATTGTGTATTTACCATTCGCATGAGGATGGAAGTCAATGCAGGCTGGGCTTGGCCGAGGGAGTCACAAGCCCGTCCTGGTACTCAATGTGCCTCCCTGAATCTCAAGGTTTCCTTCTTCCCCAATCTTCCTGCCGACCCAGGGACTACTGACCTTCCAATGCGTGCCCACACAATGTCTTCATCTCCCCTACGTTACCCACTGAGGCCCAGCGTAATTGTGATAACCTTTGTGTGGTGCACTGTGCCCCGCCATCGAAGCCAGGAGGACCGTCGAAGATACCCTCTCCTGGAGTAACCCGATGTCCTACCGCCTCCCCCGTGTAATATTCGAGTCGCTGCCTCTTCACAATGAGTCTCTGCTCTGTGCCCAGCTTACTACCTCACAAATGGTCTCCCCTGCATCTCTACCACAGCGGTACCCCCATAACTCACCTCTCACCATTCCATCCCCTCCCCCCTTTATCTTCACTGAACAGCACCCCAGGGTGGCTACGGCCCACCTTCCTTACCTGCCTGGGAGTGGTCAGGCCCCTGACTGATCTCGGGGTGTGTAACCAATATCCACATCCCCACCCCCACCCCCACCCCCACCCCCCTCCCCCACAGGCGACTGACTTGCTGCACCGAGTCTGATGGACTGATGATGGCGGTCCGCAATGAAGATTAGCAGGAAGGCTATGTAGTGCAGTGCCCTGGACTGATTGCCATGAACAAGCTGACCTGGCCTTGGATCTGTGCCCAACAGCAAGGCCAGACTGAAGTACTGCGAGCCTTTTCAGCTCTGAACGAGGCAGCAAAGTGCAAAAAGAGTTAGCAAGGCAGAGATGCTGGGAACATCCACAAAGTGAGTGAGTGCTGAGGGAGCAAGTGAGCATCCCTGAGATGCACTCTGGTCCAATCTATGAGGCGGGTGCCTGTCCTGCAGGCAGCATTGTTCATGAAAGGTGTAGTGTGGCCGAAGGTACAGCCTTGAAATGGACCGCTGCATTGCAAATGGGCCAGAGATGTGCCCAAATGACGTGGTGAGGCTGGTGTGTATTTGATGCCAACCTCTGTGAACTGTGGATGCAGGTTCTCGTTGTCTGTAGATTGTACCCTGAGATGTTGGCACCAGAGCTGCAGTCACCGGGTACCTGCTCTGACATTTACATTGGGAATAGCCCACCATCTAGTTTCTATCTGAAGTGTAGAAGTTGCTTCTCAGTGAGATGGGATTAGGTCCCAATGGCATGCAAGTGTAATTTGCATGTTTTGCCACTCATTGGCAAAATTCATGGCTTGACATTCAAATGCCAAACTGAGCATGTTCATCGCAGCACGAGAATCTCTTTTTTTGCCGATCTCACCGTATTTTCCCGACTGACTTGCTGTTGCCCACGCCATTCTGGGAGATTCTGCCCCCACCCAGGCTTTCCAATGCCTTTGCTTGATGCTCCTTCTTCTCAATCTCACTGCTTTGAGTGTTTATCGTAACAAGGGTTGTCAGAGACTTTAATCCAACTTCATTCAAGGTGAACCTCAAAGCAGGGTTTGGTTGTTTTTTTTTGCGTAACTATATTAGTCTGATAAATGAAGCATGCTCACTACCCTTGACTAGATAAATCTGGGCAAGTCCGCAGATCTAGATTTAATCTAGAGCCAGCGTCGAAATCACTGGAGTGATTGCTATGCGTGAGATCGGCCCTCACTTGAACAGACTGATAGTTGGCAGCATCAACCAGTAAGCATCACGGTTGGTTATTGGGTTGGGGTTTGGGATAAACACAGAGATAAGTTGGCTGTTGGCTTGAGATGGAAGCTTGTTTGATGAGCACAAACGTAAGCATCGCCAGTTCAGCTGATTTGAACTTATCCTTTTCAAGTTGTCATGGTCTAAGAGACAATGCAAGTAGCAAAGGTGAGCATGGTCTTTCAAACTTTCCAATCCTAGTGAGCAGTGGATGGTCTTGTTGTTAGAAATCTGTCACTGAGTGAAATGTTGATGTGGATTTGGGCTGCCAGTCCTAGTCACACTGTTACCGTGACTTATACTCAGGGTCCTTATTCAACCAGGACAGAGAGGAAAGCACAAGATGGTTCCCCATTGCTTCAAGCAAACACAAAGCCTCTCCCCCAGTGGATGTTTCTTCACCAGGCACAAGTGACCATGGTCCTCTGAGCTTGGAGTATCTCTGACTTCATCACGACTGGTAACACTAAACATGGCACCTTCCCAGGCACTGCCTACTGGACCAGCTGGATCAGGGGTTGGTGAATGGACAGTGTCCAATCACACCCCGGGCTCATTCACATACACCCGCAATCTCAAAAAGCACAGAAACGTAGCCACCATGGCGGTGGTGGAGGTTTCCTGAGCTGGAGATCGTCCACTCCATGTGTTTCTTTTCTCGTTTTCTCTCTCTCTTCATGTTTTTGTTGTCCTTTTCTTTTTAACCTACTGTCTTGGGGTGGCATTGGTGATGTCCAGTGTGATAGCCAGCAAAGACTCGCAGCCTTAGCCTGGTCTCTCACTCCTGGCCTCAGCCTATTCACTCAATCCCGGACTCAGCCTGGTCTCTCACTCCCGGCCTCAACATGGTCTCTCACTCCTGGCCTCTGTGTGGTCACTCACAACCGGCCTCAGCCTGGTCTCTCACTCTTGGCCTCAGCCTGGTCACTCACTCCCTGGCCGCAGCCTGGTCTCTCACTCCTGGCCTCAGTATAGTCACTCATTCCCGGCATTAGCCTGGTCACACACTCCCGGCCTCAGCCTGGTCACTCACTCCCGGCCCTAGTGTGGTCTCACACTCCCGGCCTCAGCCTGGTCACTCACTCCCGGCTTCAGTGTGGTCTCAAACATCCGACCTCATTGTGGACATGAACTCCCGGCCTCAGAGTGGTGTCTAAGGTCCCAGATTCACCGTGATCTCATTACCCGGCCTCAGTGTGTACTCAAACTCCCAGCATTCCGCCTTGAGGTGAAACCTGGTGCAGTCTGGGTTGGAAGGATAGTTATTCTGAACTCTTATTTCTTTATTCTTCTTACTTATTACTGGACTTTTTTCTCTTTACATTTCTAATTCTTTTTCCCAAAGAATTTATATTTAAGAATCTGGACCTAAGATGGTGCTGTTAAGTGGCAACTTTTAATCTTTTCATTGTACTCATGTGAGTGCATGTGACAATGAAGCTGATTCTAATTCTTCTTGTATGAAAAAGGTCTTCCAATCCACTGTGTTTGTGTTGGCCCTTTGAAAGAGATACACAATGAGTGCCACACTGCCTGCTGTTTTCCCCTGGCCTTGTAAATGCTTCAATTTCAAGTATTCATCCATTTCCCTTTGGGGAAGTTACTGCTGGCTGCTGTTGCTGTCTGGTAGGGCGTTGTGTTTCTGACAGCATGTTGCAGTCCTGGAACTCAGCTCATCCTCCCCAGTATTACTCTTAAATCTGTGCCCTCACATTACAAATCCTCCTTCATCGGGGCAGACGAATGCACCCTGGACATTAAGCTGCAAGGTTCAAAGAGCATGCTGTACTGCCATAACTCCACAGAGGGCAGCTCAGTGCTGAGTCTGCAGGCTCTGCAAGGACTGAAATTCTTTGGACCAGGGAGTAAGAGACACAGAAAAAAAGTTTGATCTTCAGTCAAGTACAGTGGAGATTACAGTGTTGATTTCTTTTGGTGAGCTATTAACAAAAGAGCGATATTGTGTCCTTAATTTACCTTGCTAATGAAATCTCCCACTCTGCTGGTGTGCAGGCCTGTGTTCTGGACCACACTCGATCACTCTCTTGACAGATGGGGCTGTCAAATAATTGTTTATGCCTCAAAAAAGGTTTGAAAGTTTAGAGAATTTCAAGAGGCAAATCATGAGAGACGTCTTTACTGAGAATTGTTTGAATGTGGAAGACGCGAGGTATAATTTAGGTGAATAGTGTAGATTTAATTAAAGGGAAACTAGCTAAACAAACAGGGAAGAAAGGAATAGATGGAGAGATAAAAAACAGTTTGATGCATAAACACCAGCACAGATCAGTTGAAGAATGGCTTTTTTCCAATACTGTAAATTCGCTGTGACATGTAATTGAGCTATTTATTATTAAACCACACTTGGAGGATATCAGTGACTGTTGCTTCCACTGATCACTTCAAACCTTTGCCCCAAACAACCAACCAACACTTCCATCTTGGTTCTACCACACCACCAGGTGTGAGCTAGGACATTAGGATGAGATCTCTGATTGGGAGTTTGCTGGTGAGCTGTGCTGACATTACAGATCAATGCCACAATGCAACATTGATTCATGGGATTTAATCCGTACAACCCGTACCAATACCGTACAGCCCAGACGGCCTCCTTCTTCAAAGACCGCAATATCCCCCCAGACGTGATCGACGATGCCCTCCACCGCATCTCCTCCACTTCCTGCTCCTCCGCTCTTGAGCCCCGCCCCTCCAACCGCCACCAAGACAGAACCCCACTGGTCCTCACCTACCACCCCACCAACCTCCGTATACATCGTATCATCCGTTGTCATTTCCGCCAACTCCAAACGGACCCCACCACCAGGGATATATTTTCCTCCCCTCCCCTATCAGCGTTCCGAAAAGACCACTCCCTCCGTGACTCCCTCGTCAGGTCCACACCCCCCACCAACCCAACCTCCACTCCCGGCACCTTCCCCTGCAACCGCAAGAAAAGCAAAACTTGCGCCCACACCTCCTCCCTTACTTCCCTCCAAGGCCCCAAGGGATCCTTCCATATCTGCCACAAATTCACCTGCACCTCCACACACATCATCTATTGCATCCGCTGCACCCGATGTGGCCTCCTCTATATTGGGGAGAGATGCCGCCTACTTGCGGAACGTTTCAGAGAACACCTCTGGGACACCCGGACCAACCAACCCAACCACCCAGTGGCTCAACACTTCAACTCCCCCTCCCACTCCACCAAGGACATGCAGGTCCTTGGACTCCTCCATTGCCAGACCATAACAACACGACAGTTGGAGGAACTCAGCACCACCTTCCTAACCTGCAATCTTCTTCCTGACCTCTCCGCCCCCACCCCACTCCGGCCTATCACCCTCACCTTGACCTCCTTCCACCTATCGCATCTCGAACGCCCCTCCCCCAAGTCCCTCCTCCCTACCTTTCATCTTAGCCTGCTGGACACACTTTCCTCATTCCTGAAGAAGGGCTTATGCCCGAAACATCGATTCTCCTGTTCCTTGGATGCTGCCTGACCTGCTGTGCTTTTCCAGCAATACATTTTCAGCTCATGGGATTTAATGGCAATTTAGAGACTGTGAAAGGTCTTTTGTTAAAGTGTGAAGTAACCTAATGTGTCATATTAGTTCCAAAACATCGCCCGACTTTTGCAAATTTCACCATAAAGCAGTAATTCTCCTTCCGTCCCTGAATCAAACTCTCAAGACTTGAAGCTCAAACTCAACGGAATCAAAAGTTCAATAGCCTCCAGTGAAAGTTGCTTTAGTGCACGAGTTCAAATGGTTCAAGAATAATATTTACAGCCACCATTTCAAGGGCAGTCAGTAAATATTATTTGGAAGAGCTTTCAGACCTTGGAGCTCCCTTTGGGTGATGTCACAAAGCTGGTCCTCACTGGGCATAAATACCACAGTGTGGGTCGAGTCAGACAGGCGTATATGTGAGAGGTTGGGAGAGGGAATTAAGATGAAAGATAAACTGGGCGGCATGGTGACACAGTGGTTAGCACTGCTGCCTCACAGCGCCAGAGACCCCAGTTCAATTCCTGCCTCAGGCAACTGTCTGTGTGGAGTTTGCACATTCTCCCTGTGTCTGCGTGGGTTTGCTCCAGTTTCCTCCTACAGTCCAAAAATGTGCCGGTTAGGTGAATTGGCCATGCTAAATTGCCTGTAGTGTTAGATGAAGGGTAAATGTAAGGGATTGGATCTGGGTGGGTTGCTCTTCGGAGGGTCAGTGGGGACTTGTTGGGCCGAAGGGCCTGTCTCCACACTGTAAGTAATCTAATCTGAAAAAAGAGCATAGAGAATAGTCTTTCAATGATATAACAGTCAGATTGGAACCTGGTACATCTTGGAATAACATATATAATCAAAGTTAGAATTGATATCCAATTTTAAAAAAAACATTGTAAAGGAGCCTACTCCTTGAGACAGTTCTTGACCTTGCCTTCTCTGTCGTAAACCCAAATTCTTGAATGTTGGCATAAAACCACGAGACAAAAGGTTGTGGCAGTGGTGGAACTGACTGCTTAGAAAACCATGGCACTCTTGAAAGTCGGAAAGCAGAACATTTGGAAAAGAGGAGAAGTCCGAAACAATCAGACCAGCCAGCAGCCTGAAGAACCACATTACTGACCAGCTGCTATGAAGGGAAGTCTCTGAACTGAAGACGACTGCAGACAATCAACCAGGGCTGAATATGATGTCCTTCTGTGATGCAACCATGGAAACCTGCAGCAAAAGCTTCTTAACACCAGAATCATCACTGACCCCGTAGATAAATCAGTCACTGATTATCTTCAATCAAAAGAGGATTTAACTCCAGAATGAGCAGCCAAATGTAGTGGGTACAGTTCCTGGAAAATTGTTGAGGTACTATACAGCAACAGTTCCACTTAATGCAGGACATGTTGCTGTTGACTACTAAAAACATAATCTAGTAGTCGTCCAGAATAGACAGGCCCACTTTAAAAATATAATGAGTGACAATTTCATCACAATCATTATCTTGTTACAGGTCAATACCCATATCACAAAGAGAAAGCTATCCCGCCTTGCATTCACAATATATCTATTGTAGGAAAACCGGTTCCTTCTCAAAGATGTGTTATAGATGAAAGAACAGGCCAAGCAGCAAGCCAAATTGTTGCCAAGGTGACATGTATATTCTTGCCAAGGAACAGAATTGAAGGTCAGGTTAATACTGCGATGGAACGGGTTTCTGTATGTGATGCATACCCTCATTTTTTCCTCCAAGAGGTAGGACCATCATCTTGTCTGAATGTTATGTTACAGCTCACTAGGATAGTACGCTGGAAACTAAACCCCGCGTCATCAAAAAAATTAAAGATTTCTAAATCTGCCTGTCTTTTCATACCCAGTCTGATGGAAAAAACGGAGCAGGTTTTTTTTGTACTCAGCAGAAGATACATGTTATTACAGGTGGAGGGTCTCAAGCTCCACGTAAATAACGATGAGGTGTCAGCAAATGACTCGACCAGCTAAAACTCAACCTGACTTGTAGATACCCCTGGACACATAGAGACAGACATGATCAGGATAGAACACATGGGCAGAGGGAAAAACTGGGAAGGCAGTTCAATAGGCCCCCTCCACTGGGTTCGCTGAGATGGCCCTTTTGGCTTGTCAGGATGTGGTGCTCCTTGTTTTGCTTTCTCCACTTACTTTCATTTGTTTGCAGAAGTCACAGGGTAGCTGCTTTACACTTTTAGAGTCTCTGGCTTCTGCGGTCAACAGCCACGGCTAATGACTACTGCAGAAGGAGAAGGAATCTGGCTTTCTTCAGCCGGAAGGTGGTCTTTACTGCAGAGAGAGGAGGCAGCCCCGATGGTTTTACTGATCATCTCATCCACATTTCCAATCTGCTGAGTGACCTGGGGAACCAGTCACACGGTTGCAGATAGGAAGAAGGCCTATCCCATTAATAACTAGTCCATAGACCAATCAGTTAGTTGTTAACAGTCAAAGCACCATTCAAGATGGCAGCAGTGGAGTAGGCAGCATGCGGGTTCCTCAGCCTAGGGCTCGTCAATCCGGCTGTGTTTCATCCCCTTTTCCTTCCTCTTTTTCCCCCAAAGGTTTTAAAGTGGCTTTTTTACTTTTTAAAGAAAATTTTATATGGAATGGGTCATAGCCAGAGCGGAGTGGACTGGAGGACTGGAGTGGGTCAGATCCGGAATGGGTCAGGGCCGGAGTGGGTCAGATCCGGAGTGGGTCAGGGCCGGAGTGGGTCAGGGTCGGAGTGGGTCAGGGTCGGAGTGGGTCAGAGCCGGAGTGGGTCAGGGTCGGAGTGGGTCGGGGCCGGAGTGGGTCAGGGTCGGAGTGGGTCAGAGCCGGAGTGGGTCAGGGTCGGAGTGGGTCAGTGTCGGAGTGGGTCAGGGCTGGAATTGGTCAGAGGCGGAGCTGACCGGGCTGGTGGTCTGGAGTGGGAATGAGAGCAGGCGCGGAGTGTGTTGGTGGTCTGAAGCAGGCAGTCAGTGGTTTGTTCAGCCGATCAGACCACATGTGGAAGCCCCTGCAGTGAACACCTACAAAGTAATGTTGATCAGTCACTTGTTTTTCTGACTGTAATATTTATCTTTTTAACTGCATCTTAATCCTAACTTATATTATGAAACACTGTAAGGTAGTGCGATCATTTTTCTTTTTTGATCCTCTCTTTTTTTTATCTAAGCTTCGTATGTAGGTACTTTGTTCGTAGGATGGCGTTAAGAGAGGCAACATTGTAAACCTTTCACTGTACTCCTGTATTCGAGTACCCGTGACAATAAAGCATATCCTATTCTATACAGCCCCCAATTCCAGCTTGTCTGATGATGTTTTCCAATCAACCTGTTCAGAAATCTTATGAAACGTCAGTGGGACTTGTACCCATGTTTCCTGGCTCAAAGGCAGGAACTCTCTGACAGAGCCAAAGATCCTGTTTACCAGATTCTCATTACTGTCTGAACTGTCAACAGAACTTGTGATGATTGTCAGGTTACTTGCTATGAAAAAAATGCAATAATCCTTCAACAATCCTTTTTCTATCTCAGTCCATGATCAAAAATACAGGAAAGTGAAAATAAAACTGCCTTTACAGTACTGATGATGAGGAATAAGGACCCTAACTTCCCCTCACAGTTAGTTCATCATAAGACCCTTCAGAAATGCACTGGAGGCCTAGAGCACATGGTCAGGCCGTAGGATTGGTTCAATCTCCATTCTCATAGATATCAGTAGAGAAAAGGGGATTTCACCAGGTTTACCTCATGTGTGTCCATACCTTGTCATTGACTTTCCTGACTCAGCCAGAGATATAAATGGAGCATTCAAAGTCTTGGTAAGGGGGGTCTGAGGGATAAGGTTGTGAAAAGCAGCAATTTAGTTAACTCATTTGACTAAGTAGAGAAAGGTTGTGCACTGGTTATGATGGGGGAATAAAGCTTGAGGATGGATGTTATGTGAGAGCTGGAGCAACCTTGTGATGATATAAAGGAGCTAGTCCTCACTGGGCTTAAAAAGCAGTGTGGGCAGAGTTAGAGAGGTGTACGTGTGTGAGATTGGAAGAGTCTTCCACCTCTGATTGGCTCATAATTACCAAAACTATCCTTAACTCCTTTTTTGAGTAATGATGCCACAATTGCCACTGTCCAATCCTCTGGCACCTTCCCTACATAGAGGGAGGATTGGAAGATCATGACAAGCACTTGTGCTATCTCCAGAATCGCTTATTTTGCAAACTTGGGTGAAAGCCATCCACACCAGCCATCCAACTTATCCACCATAAGCCTATAGAGTCAGAGTCAGTATGGTAACAGACCCTTTGGTCCAACTTGTCCATACCGACCAGATATCCTAAATTAATCATGTCCCATTTACCAGCACTTGACCCATATCCCTCTAAACCCTTCCTATTCACAAACCCATCCAGATGCCTTTTAAATGTTGCAATTGTACCAGCCTCCACCACTTCCTCTGGCAGCTCATTCCATACATGTACCACCCTCTGTGTGAAAAAGTTGTCCCTTAGGTCAGTCTTTGCAGTGCATCCTCCCTCTTCAGTTTCACCTCATCCATAAACTCGCCCAATTATGCTTTACCAGTATTTTATCAGGTTTCCCTTCCACAGTAAAAGGTACTTTCTGGGTGTTGTACGCTTGCACTGTGCCTCTAAGCATGTATCGCCTTTTTCAGTTAAAAATCATATACACCAGGTTATGGGTTTATTTGGAAGCACTAGCTTTCAGAGCGCATCCTAGCTACCTGAAGAAGGAGCGTCGCTCCGAAAGCTCGTGCTTCCAAATAAACCAGTTGAACTATAACCTGGTGTTGTGTGATTTTTGTTTAAACTTCGTACACCCCAGTCCAACACCGACACCTCCAAATCATGGTCACCTTGGAAAGGCTGTGTTGGATAGATTATTGCTGGAAAAGGAAGCCAAAGGGATCTTGGGTCGAGACCATAATCAGATCAGCCTCAATCTTATCAAATGGCAGAGGAGGCTCGAAGGACTGAAGGGTCTCCTCCTGCTTCTCAAATGTCCGCTTATATTTTGTTGCAAATAGGACTCACTTCATCTCTTCCTACCTGCTCACTATGTACTGTACATGCCTGCAGAAGATCTTCAGGGCTCCCTTGTGAAGGAAAATACTTCTAAACAATTTGATCAGTCACGTGACAGAACCCTTTGGAGGTGGGGAGGTGTTGGGGGCAACTGGAGTTTGAATCCAGAGAGTCTGGGCTAGAGGAAGGCACTATCCCTGCCTTTCATGCTGACTGCAATTCTATTCTCATAATCTTTCTTTGCCCGTCTTATCTTCCTCTTCACTTCCTCACTCTGTTTATTGTATTTGACTTGATTCTCGCTTGAACAACTCACTGGACTTCATCACAGGCTGTCTTTTTCAGTTTCATCATGTTCTTTATCCTCCACAGGAGCAGCTGCCTGAATAAACGATAATAGAGATTAAAAAAAAGAAAGTAAGAGTTTGCATGAAGTTCAGGAATAGGATGGATACACAGACACCATGAATAGCAATAGATGTGCCTTTAACAGTTGAAACTGGGACGTGCTTTGCTTCAGAGGGTACGTATTATTCTCGAACTGACCCCACTTCAAACACAGTCCTGAATAGCGATTGCATTGTTACACCTGATTTAACAATTGTGATTGCAATTTAAATGATCGCTTCTCGTTAAATTCAAAATCTTTGCTTGAATAGATCTGAGCTATTAGTGGTGACCTGTCTCTTAGATTATAGACCCAATTCCAGTAAATATTCATCTGTCGAACATAGTAAGTTTGTTGTCTGAATAGCAGACATATGTGAGAGCTTTTACAATAGCTGATTAGACACTGAACAATATGTATTGACATAGAATACAAATGTAAGGAGGTTAGGCTATTTGACAGCCTTCTGACTCCTAAGATGATGACTTGGGCCATAGTGATCAACTCTGAATTAACATGGCTGATTGGCTGAGGAGTGGCAGATGGAGTCTAATTTAGATAAATGCGAGGTGCTGCATTTTAGAAAGGCAAATCAGGGTAGGACTTAGACACTTAATGGTAAGGTTCTGGGGAGTGTTGCTGAACAAAGAGACCTTGGAGTGCAGGTGCACAGTTCCTAGAAAGTGGAACCGCAGGTAGGTAGGATAGTGAAGAAGGCATTTGATATGCTTTTCTTCATTGATCAGTGCATTGAGTATAGGAGTTGGGAACTCATGTTGTGGCTGTACAGGACATTGGTGAGACCACTTCTGGAAAACTGCCTTCAGTTCTGGTCTCTCTGCTATAGGAAAGATGTGAATTTTGAAAGGGTTCTGAAAAGATTTACAAGGATGTTGCCAGGGTTGGAGGGTTTGAGTTGTAGGGAGAGGCTGAACAGGCTGGGGCTAATTTTCCTGGAGTGTTGGAGGCTTATAGAATTTTGTTAAACCATGAGGGACATGGATAGGGTGAATAGTCAAGGTCTTTTCCCCAGGGTAGGGGAGTCCAAAACTAGAAGGCATAGGTTTAAGATTGTCCTTAGTGAAGTGGGAGGGGGAGTTGAAATGTTCGGCCATGGGACAGTGGGGTTGGTTGGTGTGGGTTTCCCAGAGATGTTCTCTGAACTGCTCTGTAAGTAGGCATCCTGTCTCCTCAATGTAGAGGAGACCGCATCAGGAGCAACAGATACAGTAAATGACATGTGGGGAAGTGCAGGTGAAACTCTGATGGATGTGGAAGGCTCCTTTGGGGCCTTGGACAGAGGTGAGAGGGGAGGTGTGGGTACAGGTTTTGCAATTCCTGTGGAGGCAGGGAAAAGTGCTGAGAGGGGAGGGTGGGTTGTTGGGGGGCATGAACCTAACAAGGGAGTCGCAGAGGGAATGGTCTTTATGGAAAACAGAAATGGGTGGAGACGAAAATATATCCCTGGTGGTGGGGTTCATTTGTAGGTGGTGGAAATGGCAGGGGATAATGCAATGTATCTGGAGGTTGGTGGGGTGGAAGGTGAGGACCAGTGGGGGTGGGGGGGGGCTTTATTCTTCTTGTGGTTGAAGAGGTGGGATGCGAGGGCGGAGGTGTGGGAAGTGGAGGAGATTTGCTGGAGGGCATTGTCAAGCACATGGGAGGGAAAATTGCAGTCTTTGAAGAAGGAGGCCATCTGGGATGTTCTGTAGTGGAACTGGTCCTCCTGGGAGTAGATGGGGTGGAGGAATTGAGAATGAGAGATAGTGTTTTTATAGGTGGCAGGGTTGGAGGACGTGTAATCCAGGTAGCTATGGGAGTTGGTGGATTTGTAGAAGATGTCCAGGTTGATTTGGTCACCGTTGATGGAGATGGAGAGGCCCTGGAAGGGGAGGGAAGTATCTGAGATGGTCCTGGTGAACTTAAGGTCGGGGGGCAATGTGTTGGTGAAGTTGATGAACTGTCCACCCTCCTCGTGGGAACATGGTGCTGATACAGTCATCAATGTAGCGGAGGAAAAGGTGGGGAATGGCGCTGGTGTAACTGCGGAAGATGGACTGTTACACATAACCGACAAAGAGACAAGCATAGCTGGGGCCCATGCAAGTGCCCATGGCTACCCCTTTTGTCTGGAGGAAATGGGAGGATTCAAAGGTGGAACTATTGAGGTTGATGATCAGTTCAGCCAAACGAATGAGAGTGTCAGTGGAAGGGTACTGGTGGGAACGTTGGGAGAGGAAGAAATGGAGGGCTTGGAGGTCCTGGTCATGGCGAATGGAGGTGGAAAGGGATTGAATGTCCATGGTGAAGATGAGGTGTCGGAGGCTGTGGGTGGTGTCCTGAACGTATGTGGGGAGTTCCTGGACAATGGGAGGATGGAACAGTATCAACGTATGAGGAGATGAGTTCGGTGGGGCAAGAGCAGGCTGAGACAATGGGTAGGCTGGGGCAGTCGGGTTTGTGAATCTTTGGTAGGAGGTAGAAGTGGGCTGTGCGGGATTCTCGGACTTTGAGGTTTGAAGTTGTGGGTGGGATTTTGAGGAATATGGGCCAAATGCTGGCAAATGGGACTAGATTAAGTTAGGATATCTGGTTGGCATGGATGAGTTGGACCTTAGGGTTTGTTTCTGTGCTGTACAGCTCTGTGATTCTTTGACTATAAGTATTGTTCAGGAGTTCCCTCTAATATGGGCGTCTCTAGCAGAGGAAGACAGCGGACTGAAGAGGCACATGACTTGATGGCCTTTTTTCCGTTGTGTCCTCTTCTCAGTCAACAGATCATTTTAATTTACTTTGGTACTTCCAATGCTGTTCCAAAGAGTTACCCTCCAGAGGTCATGTCTGTCAGTGACCATGTGTCAGTCATCACGGCAATGCCCACCGTCTCTGCATTTTGCTTGTGGTGCCCTTTAGCAGAGAAAAAGATACCAAGGAAGCCAGGACACAGTGGCCAGTTCACTGAGTATATGGCCATCACCACCTGTTCAATGAATGTGGCCAAACCAGTGAAGATGTTATTGGCTGAGCAAAAAGTTACACTTAATCATGAAAAATCACTGGATAGTTTTCAGCTGGAGTATGGTGTCCATCTGTCTTTTGACACTATAGGAAGGATACCAAGGTCTTGGACTAGGAACAGAGGAGAGTTATTAGAATGATACCAGGGATTTTTATCCTGAGAAGCTGAGATTGTCCCCCCTCAGAGAGAGAATGTTAAACATGGAGATAATAGAAGTGCTACAAATCATGAGGGGTTTGAACAAGTCAGCAGAGAAACTGTTTCTAATAGCTGAAAGATCATTAGCCAGAGAATGCAGATTTGAGGCAAACTGCAAAAGAAAAACCACAGGAGAGCAGAGGAAATATGGTTCATGCAGTTAATTGTTACAGTGTGGAATTCAGTGCTTAAAAGGATGGTGGAAGCTAATCCAATAGCAGATTTCAGTTGGGAGCTGAATACAGACATGGAAAAAGGAAAACTGCAGGACAATGAGGGATGACCATGTGGGACTGATTGGAGAGACCTTTTGGAGTGATGGTAGAGACATAAAGCCCAAATGGTATTCTCGTGCATGGTAAGATTCGTTGATTGATTTATCCTTTTGTCTATCCTGTAATTGGATGGGCGGTCTTAGGTTCATTTTTTGTGATTTAATTTCCAGGACCACGGCATTGTCAGGAAAAAAATTAAATAAATCCATCAGTCTGAGACATGATTGTTTGTGTGTTCAATTGAACAGTTTCCAGTAGGAGTTGTGGCAGCACAAATCCTTCATTCGTCTGACCATTTGAGAGAACTGGAGGTCTTTATAAAGGCTGACAGAAGACATGAAAAGGAAAGTTAACTGTACTTATTACAAATTAACTTGCAAAAGTGTCCGTCACCAGACTGATGCTGTCATTAGCGAAGAGGCTAATTGAATTTCCTCCCTCGTTATTGTCCATTAAGCGCCACGTCAGTCCACATAATCTTCACTGCGATTTGTCAATCAGGCTTTCCGAAAAGGACACCGATGTGCTAAAAAGATTATCATGCTCGCTTGCTCCTTCTCATTCTTGCTTAATTTCTTCTCTTGTCAGTCAAGGTGAGGTTGGGTGGGGAGAAAAATGTCTGCTTCACAGAGCAACTAAAGCAGAAAACAACATGCCGTGACAATAGCTCACACTGAGTGTTAACGTGTGTTCAAATTAGCTGGTTTGCACAGAGGTATTGAAGATAACTAAACATTAACAAAATACCAGCTGTGGCTCAGTGAGTACCAGACTTGCTCTGGAGTTAGAATTGTGGGTCCAAGTTCCAATTAAGCACAAAAAATTAAGTCCAACTCGATAACTGTCAGTCTTTGAGATCAGTGGTAAAGCTAAGATGTTGTACACTGTTTCAGTGAAGAGAGTTGGTAAAGTGTATATCCCTCACCTCACATCATTTAATAATGGTCATAATTATATTGCTGCTTTCGAGACCTTGTTGTGCACAAGCTACGTTTCCGAAATATACAAGTAACAACATTTGCAAAAGGAGTTCATTGTTGCAACATCCAGAACATGCAGAGTATGACGCATAAATGCAACTCACTTTCAATTTGTCTCCAAGACAATGTTAGATGAACTAAATATGCAACAAAGCAATGTGAAAGTGACCAGATAATCACTCTCCTAGTTTGCTGTTTCTGTTTTTCACTCCATAGAAGCTGCTGAACTCATTGGTGAGGTGCCCACTGCATTGCGTTAAGGAGAATTTATGCGCGTCAGTCAGGTAATTTACTGGGGAAATCATCATTTTTCAACTAAGCACTCTACTTTATTAAAGTACTTTCATTTAGACTAGAATCGAGGCCTGCTTTTGAACTTCCACTGTCGTCAAAACGATTCCCAGAAAATTATTTCAAGGACGTGCAGGGGATTTGTCTCTGTGGTGTCCTGGTCAATATTTATTCCTCAACCAACATCGATTAAATAAATGATCGGGTCTTTATCACATTGCTGCCTGTGGCGGCCGGCATGTGCAAATTGGCTGTCACGTTTCCTGTATGGCAACGGGGAGAAAACTTCAGAAGCATTTCTCTATCTTTTTCACGGGATGTGTCGCTGACAATGCCAACACTTATTGGCTATTCTTATCTAGCCTTGTACTGAATGGACACTTCAGGGGGTAGTCCAGAGTAAACCACATTGGTGTGGGTCTGGAGTAACATGTGGGCTGGATCAGGTAAGGGTGACAAATTTCCTTCCCTACATTCCATTAGTGAACCAGATGGCTTTTTGCGACAAGTTTTGTGGTCACCAAGTCCAAAGATGTGCAGGTTAGGTGCAGTGGCCTTTGGAAATGCAGGGCTACGGGGATACGGTAGAAGGCATGAATTCTGGGTGGGATGCTCCTGAGAGTCTCAGCGTGGACTCGATGGGCCGAATGGCCTGCTTCCACACTGTGGGTATTCTTTCATTAGCCATACTAACTTTCAATTCCAGATTCTTATGAATTGAATTTAAATTCCACCAGTCATCCAGGTGGGATTTTACCCATACCCCATAACCTGGCCTTTGGATAACTAATCCCGCTACATTACTGGTGCCTGTAAAATATCTGGTGATGCTCTTTGGTTATGCAAGTCATCATTTAAATGCAAGTCTTTCTTTTCATTTTTCTCTTTCATATTATTCCAAGTGCTGGTTGCAAGCAGTCTGGCTGCATTGTGTGGCGTCAAATGAAAAACCTCAGCACTGAGTTAAGTGCCTTAGCTTCACTATGTTCTTTTAAATCAATACAAGTACAAGAAAGTAGCCGAGCAAAGACTGATATTAATGGGGAAGTATGATGAGGCATTTTGTCTGTAACCCGCATGCACTAACCATTCATTTTAATTGGATAAAGGACTGTTTTGAAGTTGCGGACAGAGAAATGTCCTCTAAAGGAAGCAATCATTGGTGCACTGACTGCAATTTCCCATGGGAGGTGGAATGTGGTTTGTTGTTTAGAGTGCATAATGGAGGTTTACAAATGGACCACACCTTCATACCCTGGCCTGATACTCCCCAAACTTGAAGGAATCCATTGTGACTTCAAATAGAGTGTACCTGGCCTGGTGGGGTTTGCTTTATGCCTAAGACCAGACGTTAGCTCGCGCACAATTAGAGTTAGAATTAGAATTAGGTTTCATTGTCACGTATACTCAAGTGCAGGGATACAGGAGTACAGTGAAAAGTTTGCAATGTTTACAATTCATTACACCATCTTAGGTAGAAGGTACCCACGTACAAAATCTCAGGTAAAGAGTAGAAAACTAAAGAAATAATTTAAAAATTCAACATTACAGTTGAGGGATAAATCATGCATGTTCAGATGAAGCATCTTTTTATCTTTGATCATTCATGGGATGTGGGCGTCACTGGTTATGTCAGCATTTAATGCCCATCCCTAATTGCGCAGAGGGCAGTTAAGAGTCAACCACATTGCCATGTGTTTGCAGTCACATGTAGGCCAGAACGGGTAAGGATGGCAGCTTCCTTCCTTAAAAGACATTAGTGAACAGATGGGTTTTTTTGACAATCGGCAATGGATTCATGGTCATCAATAGACTCTTACTTTAAGATCTGCAGTGTGGCTAGAGATGTACGTTGCTGCTTTCAGCACAGGCTTCAAGGCTGCAGTATTCCTCTGACCTCCCGTACAGACTCCTCCATCAACAAACAAGCAACAGACTTGCTGGTGTTTACAGTGGTGATTGATTGCCACAGGAGGAGATAGGAACATGTTTGCCTCCAAGGATCCAAACTCAAGGTGACATGATAAGCACCAGAGAGATTTGAGATTCTGGGTGAGAGCGGGAGAAACCTGATTGAACAGAGGATATACCAGTGTCATTGACTTCTTTGTCTCAGCTGGTCCCAGGGGATGGAGGAAGATGTGCTTCCAGTCCAGTTGTGTGGATTCTGAGATAGCTGATAAGCCCAATGCACTATCTAGAAGGGATGGGATCAAAATTAACAATCAAAGCAGATAGCATGCCAACATTTAACAATAAGGTTCAAAGGCAGAGGGGATGAAACAGAACAGGACAGGACACACACAATCAGAGATCACAGGGACTTTGACTGCTTACTAACCAACTGTGACTGGCTGAGATTCCACCTGTAACTAATAATAATCCTGTAAAATACTGTTTGATTTCCCTAATGACTGACAGTCATAGAATAACAGCCTGAAAGTTGATGTAAGAGTGGTCAGGCTCCAGCTGCTAAGTGCTATGTCTGTGGTCTCTTTCTCTTCAAAGCAGTAGAGGCAGCTGTTTCTGTCCTTGTCAGGAGTTCTGAGGTCAAAGTGCGCCATCGGATCTTCTCTCCAGAATGAGAATGACATCATCCCATAATACTTTGTTGTTGCGGACTTGAAGCTGAACTCTCTGTCCTGTGAATTACAATGTGCACTTAAATGAAATTAAGGAACGAGGCACTAACAAGCTCTGGGAAGCACAAATTATCTAAGTGGACCAATAAAATATCTCTGGTATGTAGCTGTCCAAGGCTAGCTTTCAAGGTTTGATTTATTCCTGCAAATTGTGTGTGTGCGTTGCCAGGGGAAGGGATGTCATGTGACAAGAAGGATCAATGTCAAGTTTGTTAATTATTAGAGGCCGATCTATTCACTGGTTTATTGACGGCTTGCTAAACATATCAGTAACACCCACACATTTGTCGTTCACCCACTGACAAACCGTTCCAAGTTTTCAGAATTTAATTTTTACAGCTCTTTTTGTTGTACTTCCAGTAAAGCAGGCAGGTGTATTCTGGACCCATTCAGCCCCTCGAGAGGGTTCTGAGCCGATGTTTTAACTCCATTTCCCAGCCTTGTCTGCATATCACCTTAATTCCCTCGTCTAACACAAATCTTGTCATTGTCAGTTTGACATGTCCAGCAGCCCTGCACCCCACTCCGAGGCTCAGCGTCTTTAGGGAGAGTTTTAGATTACCATTCCCCTTTCCTTTCTTCCATGCCCCTGGAATGACCTCATTCTAATTTTAAGACTCTGCCCACTCTTTTGTTCTTGACCAGCTCCCCACCAGAATAAATAGGTTCTATCTATCTATCCCATCGAATCCTTTAATTAACTCAAACCCCACAAGAGTAGATTAATCAGAAGCTCATTTTAAGTCAAAAATAGAAACAGCTAGATTGTGGTTTGTGTTGCCACAAGGCTTGTAGCTGGAGATTATATTCTGTACATTTGAGAACTGGAGATCCATTTCTCTGCTGGTAGTTTATGGCCTGTAGTGACTTTCCCTTACCTAAGATTGATTGCATTCTGATCCTCAGTAGATTTTGCAAACTCTTTTATTTTATACTGAGCTGCATAATACTACTCTCTGTAAGTACATCAGGCCGCACCATCTTATCCTCACAGTCTTGCACATGTGGTTGATATCACAATTACATTATGAAATAGATCACCATTCCATTCACCTGTCCTTTCTCTTTATGGTACAGATCGAGCAGCGACCAGGTCTGGAAAGGAGACTGGATATTTTAGCACTGACAGACACAAAATCCCTTTCCCTCACTAGCTCTTGCCTGGAGTTCTGGGCCTTGACTCTTACTGGGACTGGATTCCCAAGCCAGAGAGGCAGACAGGAGTGTTGGTGCGGGACAACCAACGCTTGGGAGTTTGGTTCGATTAGTTATAGTACACTGGCTCAGTGGTTAGCACTGCTGCCTCACAGCACCAGGCACCCAGGTTCGATCCCAGCCTTGGGTGACCATCTGTGTAGAGTTTGCACATTCTCCCCGTGTCTGCGTGGGTTTCCTCCCATAGTCCAAAGATGTGCAGGTCAGGTGAACTGGCCATATTAAATTGCCCATATTATTCAGGGATGTGTAGGTTAGGTGAAATTAGTCTGGGGAAATATACAGTAACAGGGTAGGGGAATGTGTCTGGTGGGTTCGGAGGGCTGGTGTGGACTTGTTGGGCCTAATGGCCTGTTTTCTATAAGTATGTATTCTATACGTATTAAGTGTGGAAGCCTGACTGAGAGAGTTGACTCCCTGTTGGGCAAGAAAGCTTCCAGAAGAAGCTGCAGCCAAGGAACAGGACCACTTGGCTCCTGACCTCATTCCAGTTTTGGTCCTAACATAGACAAAGATGTCATGGTTCACGCACCAGGTTGTAGATGGCCACTGTGCACAGGCCTTGCTCTGAGTTGTTGGTACCAGGTGCACCAGATGGTGGGGGTTGGGAGCTGGAGGAGCAAGTGGCAAGCTGGTGTCACCTGGTACCCGTCTCTAACCTTTCCACGTGCGCCAATCAGTGGGAGAATGGGGCAGTGAGCAGTAATAGGTGAGATTAAGTATTAATGAAAGTGGCAGTGAACAATAATTCCCCGTTAAAAGGCCTCTTGTTAATAGGCCTCTGGGCGAGAGTCCTGTCACAACAAACAGGATGTGGTTGGAAAGCATGGCATGTTGGCCTCGGTAGACATCCTATCCGGGGCTTCCCTATATTTCACTCTGTAGTCCACATGGATCGGGGCCTGTAACCACAGGTCCTAGCCTCGGTGACATACTAACCATACAAGAAAGTTCACTCTTCAATGAAATGTGCTGGGATTCAATTGAAAAGCAGCCTTGCTCAGGCTGGTTCACTGTGGGCAGCCAAATATGTTGAGTTGTGAAGAAATAAAATTCTTAGATGTCAACTTGGTAAAGATGGAAGGAAACATTGATTAATTATTTTTATCATTCATTCATGGTGTGGTTGGCCAGACCAGCATTTATTACCCAGAGGGCAGTTAAGAGTCAACCACATTGCTGTGGGTCTGGAGTCACATGTGGGCCAGACCAGGTGAGGATGGCAGTTTCATTCCCTAACTGGCACTAGTGAACCAAATGGGTCTTTCCTGACAATTCATGGTCATCATTAGATTCTTAATTGTATTGAATTCAAATTCTGTCATGATGGGCTTTGAACACAGGTCCCCAGAACATTACCTGGGTCTCTGGATTAACAATCCAGCGATAATACCATTCGGCCATCACCTCCCCTAATTATACCTATAAAAGGACCTTTAACCTCCGGATAGCCAGAAGACCTTTGCAGCAGTAAAGGTTACAAGTCGTTTTGAAGTGCAATTATTGTATCGTGGAAAAAATGGCAGAAATTTGCACAATGTCAGATTCCACAGCACCAATGTCACAACAACTAGATTACCCACTAATTTTACAATGCTTGAGATCCAAATATTGGGTAAGTGAGTCAGTGTGGTCTCTACTGTTCTTCTTCAAAACCAAGATCCTTTAGGTCTACCTGGGTGGTCAGACTTGGCCTCAGTTTAATACAAATGAATACAGCTCCGAGTCTGCAGTACTCCCTCAGTCCTGAGTGTGGAGTGTTTGCTTGGATTAAACCTCTGGAGCCCACAACATTTCGCCCCAAACATATTTCATATGAAAAGATCCAAAGAGAAAAGTAGAAGTAGTTGCTACTCCTTTGACAAAGAAAAAAACCTAGCCTACTGATTCACTTCAATAACTGGATTTATTCAAGAGACCTAAATATGATTTCAGTCGATTCTCAGATAATTTGCAAGCAGAGCTGTGTGCAAAGATAACAGTCTGAGCACACAACTCCCCAGGCACTTGAGTTGTTCCGCTTAGCTTAATGGAAGCTACAGAGCACATCCATGTTTTATGTCCATCACACAATTGCTTCTAGTCCCCACTATTGAAACAGCGTCATTTAACCTGAGCTCTACAGAAACCAGGGTGGTAACCAATCCCAAAGAGAAATATATCGAGCATTTCATCAGCTGGTTAATTTGGGAATCTCCTCAATTTGCTCTAATCAGCCATGGTTCAGTGGTAGAAATCTCGTCTTCAAGTCAGCACTTTGCTGAACCCACTCCTGAGACTTGAACGATGACAAATCGGAGCCTGGCACGTTACAAGATATTACAACTTATTTAGAGTGTTGCCAAACTAAAAACTGACGCCAAGCTCAATGTTCAATTGTTTTGTTTGATTTGTGTCCATTATTCGCGGCTCAAATATATAAAATACATAACAAAGGCTACAAAGGAAATATTGCTCAAAGGTAGCTTATAAGAAAAGTCCAAGAGGAGAAAATGTAGTGAGATGTAGGCAGTGAATTCCAGAATTGAGGACTTTAACAGTTGAAGGTGGAGGGGGTGGTGTGAATACAGAGGGACAGCCAAGTGGATAGCTCTGAGATCCTAAAAAGCAGGATGTTTCCCAGAAGTGGCCAAATCATATGGAGGTTTTATTGGTACTGTGTTGAAAAGAAACTCTGGAAAGCAACATCACTAGGACTCTCATGGCCTGAGGGAAAGAAAGCTCAGAGAGATGTGCCCTGAAACTCTGATGTGCTCACAGAAATGTGACCTGACCCATATTGCACACAAATAAATAATTGCACATTGTGGAACTGCATAACAAGGTATTGTCGCATGTCTGCAGGGAGTGATACAAGGGAGCTTGGGTAAGGCATATCTTTGTTGCATTGACTATGGAAAATGTATTGTTCTTGTTTGAAGTATCAATTGCCTGTTTATTCATGTTGATATGTATTGATTCTAATTCTTGTTAAATTAAGCACCAAAACACTCAAGAAGCTTGACACCATCAAGGATAAAGCAGTCCGTTTGGTTGGTACCTCATCTAAGAGTTTACGAGGACAGGGTGCGTCTGGGTGGGATGCTTTTCAGAGGTTCAGTGCAGACATGAATGGCCAAATGGCCTCTTTCCGCATGATAGGGTTTCTATGATTCTATGATCCACTATTAATGCAGAGCAGAAGCAGTGCTTACCATCTACAAGACATACTGCAGAAATTCAATAAGCGTACTTACACAGCGCTTTCTAACACAGGCACTTCCAATAAGAATGACAAGGGCAGCAGACACATGACTCTGCTGGTTGGAGTCATACCTGGCACATAGGAAGATGGTTGTACTTGTTGGAGATCATTCATTGCAGCTCCAGGACATCACTGCGGGAGTTCCTCAGGGTAGTGTCCTCTGCTCAACCGTCTTCAGCTGCTTCATCAGTAACCTTCCCTCCATCATAAGATCAGAAGTGAGATTTTTGCTGATGATTGCACAATATTCAGCACCATTCGCGACTCCTCAAATACTGAAACAGTCCAAGTTCAATTGCAGCAAGACCTGAACAATATTAAGACCTTGGCTGATAAGTGGCAAAAAGTAACATTTACTCCACACAAATGCCAGGTAATGACCATCTCCAGCAAGAGAGGATCTCGCCCTCATCCCTTGATATCCAATAGTGTTATCATCACTGAACCATAACAGGGTGTTACCAATAACCAGAAACCAAACTGGATTTGATATATATACATATAGAGGCTACAAGAGCAAGTCAGAGGGTGGGAATCCTGCAGCGAATAACTCACCTCCTGACTTCCCAAAGCCTGTCCACCATTTACAAGGCACAAGTCAGGAGTGTGATTGAATGCTCCCCATTTGACTGGATGAGTACAGTTCAAACAACACTCAAGAAGCTTGACACCAACCAGGACAAAGCAGTCCACTTGATTGGAACCACATCCACAAACATCCACTCTCCCCGCCACTGACAGTCAGTTGCAGCAGTGTGTACCATGTCCAAGATGCAATGCAGATATTCATCAAAGCCCCTTCTAAAGCATCTTCCAAACCCATTACCCCTACCACCTAGCATCTAGAAGGATGAGGGCAGCAGATATATGTGAGCACCATCAGGTTCCCTTTCAAGCCACTTAATAGCTGGACTTGGAAATATAGCCCTGACTGTCGCTGGGTCAAAATCCTGGAATTCCCTCCCTGGTGGCATTGTGGATCAATCCACAGCAGGCGGACTGCAGCGGTTCAAGAAGGCAGCTCACCACCACCTTCTCAAGGGGCAAAAAGGGACAGGCAAGAAATGGCTGGTCCCAGCTAGTGACACACACACCCCAAGAATGAATAAAAACAGTTATAAAACGTGAAATCTCGTTACTTCTTATGAATCTATTTGTCTTTATTTGTTCATGGATTCTCCACAGGGAATGAAACACTGATCATTAAGTTTATGAAGACCAATAGATAGACAAAAGCAAAATATTTGAACCCAATAGACTCCAGTTTTGATTTAACAACTGATTGATGTCATGTTGGCTAGCTTATGTCGTTCATTTCTGATGAAGGGCTCCTGCCCGAAATGTCGATTTTCCTGCTCCTCGGATGCTGCCTGACGTGCTGTGCTTTTCCAGCACCACTCTAATCTTGACTAGCTTACGTTGTTGCCTACTTGAGTAATGCTCCTATTTAAAACTCTTACTCCTGCTTCCTAGACCTCCATGGTCTTTTTCCTGCCAATCGCGGTAGGGTATCATTCCCCATTAACCAAGGCTTGGGGGGGATCCAAGATGGCGGCGACCCAGCAAGACTGAGTCCACAGTGCTCTACCCAAAACTTGGGCAAAGTGGATCACCCACCCCCACCACACTCACTAAACCATTTATAATAGTTGTTAACCTTAAATAGTTACCTATTAATACATTTAAATAGTCTAATACTAGCTGAAAAATGAGTAAAGGGAAGGGAACAGGCGGCTCTAAGAAAGCAGGGACCCCTCTTCAGCTGCAGCAAAGATGTCTACAGCCACTTCAGGAGAGTTAACAATGAAGATGAGCTTTGAGGAGATGTTTGCCAGGTGGGAGGCGAAGATTGATGCTTTTATTGATGAGTCTCGGCAGAGCAGGGAGGCACTCTCCGCCGAGCTACAGAAGCAGGGCAGAGACATTCAGGAATTGGAGTGCCGAGTCAGAGAGGCGGAGTCAAAGGCCGCAGCCTCGGAGACTGCGATAAAATCGGCAGCCGACCACGTCCGTTTTCTCGAGAATCGAGTCAAAAATATTCGGTTGTTGGGCCTGCCCGAGCAGGAAGAGGGAGGCCAGCTGACAGCATTCTTAGAGCATTGGCTGCCACAACTTTTAAATCTGCAGGCTGGATCAGGCCAGGTAAGGGTAGAATGGGCCTACCGGGTCGCAGTACGTGGGCCCGGCTCAACCCAGCGCCCACGCCCGGTCCTGTTCCAGCTGCAGAGCTATAGGGAGAGGCAGATGCTCCTGGAAGCCTCAAGAAATCTGGGAAAAGATCCCCAAGCTATGACCCACAAAGGATCCAGGATCATGCTGTTCCACGACTTCTCCCCAGCTTTGGTCCAAAAGAGGAAGGCATTCAATGAGGCGAAGAAGTGTTTAAGGGACTTAAATATCCAGTACTCCTTACGATATCCAGCGACGCTACGCCTTAGCCACGAAGGATCCATATATAACTTCGGATCACCGGAGAAGGCTAAGGAATTCTTGGACTCTCTTAAATAAACTGTAAGAGATTGTGGACGTTGGTCTGCCTTTCCCATTATTTTGGTTTACATCCCTTCATCTTTTCCTATCTTTCCCCCTATGTGTGTATGTATATATATATATATGTTGGGGCGTTTGGTTAATGTTGATGGGGAGAGGTGGTTACCTTATTCTATTTTACTTCTGTTTTTAGGAGCGGGGTTGTTTTTCTTTCCCCTGTTATTTTGTGGTATTATATTTAAGTATTACGTGTTGAGATTGTAATCTTATAGTTATATATTTATATATGGTATTAATATTCCCAAATATATTTAGATGTGGGTGTGGGTGGGGGTGGGGTGTTCAATGTTAACTCTAGCTTTATATTATATTTGAATTCTCCTCATTTTATTGAGGAACACCTGGATCAAGGGTGGGGCACTGGTTGGAAGAGGGTAAGATGGACTGTGGGAGAGGAAGTGACGCTCCCTGGGAACAAGGGAGAAAATCTCCAATTCGGAATGTTTTATATCTTTTTTACTAAGAAAGAGTTTTTTGTTATATTGTTTTGAGTGTATTAGAGAGTCTTTACTTTTGTAAATTTTGTATGCTCCATGCTCGGGATGTTCTAGATAGGGTTTCCCCTCCCGAGGGGTCTCGGATCTGTCCAGATGATTATGGCTGATCAGTCAATTAAGTGGTGCACCTGGAATGTCAGGGGGAGTAATTCGCCAGTTAAAAGGAAGAAAATATTATCAAATCTTAAGACGGAGAGAGTTGATATAGCTCTCCTACAGGAGACACACCTGTCGGATAAAGAACACTTAAAATTCCGACAGGGCGGATTTGATCAGGCCTTTTTTTCCTCTTTTAATTCAAAAAGCAGGGGAGTTGTTATCCTTGTCCGGAAGAATTTCTCTTTTAAAATTCTAAATCAGATAAAAGACGAATCTGGACGATATATTTTGATTAAAGCCCTCATAAATGGAGAGGAATATGGGATCTTAAATGTGTACTGTCCCCTGGCACACCCCTTTAAATTCATAACGGAAGCTTTTTCAAAACTGATGGCCTTTGGTGCCCATCATACAATTATAGGGGGAGACTTTAATTGTATTATGGATCCGGAAATAGACAGGATTCCCAAGAGTACCGCTGGAGTATCTCCCAGATCTAGACAACTGGCGGACCTGAATAAAGAATTAGGATTGGTAGATGTATGGAGATGTCTCCATCCACAGGGTAGAGATTTTTCTTTCTACTCTAATCCACATAAATGTCACACAAGAATTGATATGTTTTTTGCCCCGTCGATTTTTCTAAATTCTATATCAACCTGTAAAATAGGTACTATAGCAATCTCTGACCATGCCGCTGTATACATGGAAACTAAGGTAAAGAACAATGGGACATCTGCTCGGCATTGGCGTATGGACCCCTTCCTGTTAAAAGATAGCAAATTTTTAAAGTACTTCTCCCAAGAACTTAAAACTTTTTTAGAAATTAATACAGGTACGGCTAGCAATCCGTCAATGATGTGGGAGACCATCAAAGCTTATGCACGAGGTTTGATCATCTCCTAGTCAGCGACCCAGAGGAAAATGAAGGGAGAACAACAGCGTCTGCTCGAAGCTCGCCTAAAAGCAGCCGAAACAGCATACGCTGATAGAACTTCTATCACAAAATTACAGAGGATTACAGCTCTTAGGACAGCTTTAAACACCGCGCTTACTCAAACAGCTAAAAGGGAAATATTATTTGCGAAACAAAGACTATATGAATATGGCGACAAACCGGGTAGATACCTAGCATTTCTTGCAAAGAAAAAGAAAGCCCCTCAAACTATCCCGACCATCAAGGAAAGTACAGGTACCCTGACTCATGATCATAAAAAGATCAATGCGACCTTTAAAAAATTTTATTCTGAACTATATAGATCGCAGGATTGTGAAGATAGGATTAAGAGGATGCAGTCATTTTTAAAAAAATTTGACCTTCCCGGGCCTGACTCCGGAACAGGTGTCGGCCCTAAATACCCCTTTAACAGTCCAAGAAATACTTGAGGCAATTAGGCAACTTCAGAGCGGAAAAGCACCGGGCCCGGATGGTTTTCAAGCTGAATTTTATAAAGAATTTACAGGAATATTGGCTGACCCACTTATGGATATGTATAATTTTGCGTATAGTCAGGTCTGTCTCCCGCCCTCGCTGAAAGAAGCAAATATTTCTCTTATCCTCAAAAAAGGAAAAGACCCAGAAGACTGTGCATCTTACAGACCAATATCCTTACTAAATGTAGACTTTAAAATTCTCTCAAAAATGTTAGCACTAAGACTAGAAAGGGTACTGCCATATATTATAAAGGAGGACCAGTCGGGATTTATTAAGGGCCTCAGATCATCCAATAATATCAGAAGGGTCTTGAATATGATCCACGCCTGTCATCAGGGAAAGATACCAGGAGTAGTAATTTCATTGGATGCGGAAAAGGCATTCGATAGGGTTGAATGGTCATATTTATTTTACACATTGGAAAGGTTTGGCGTTGGATAGGTGTTTACCAAATGGGTTTCAACATTGTATAATGACCCCAAAGCAGCTGTTATTACTAATGGGTTAAGATCGGATGGCTTCAGTGTGGGTAGGGGCTGCCGTCAAGAATGTCCTCTCTCACCATTGTTGTTTACGCTGATAATCGAACCATTAGCAGAAGCCATCCGGACTGATCCTAATATAACGGCCCCGAGGATTGGTACAGGTAAACACAAAATTACCCTCTATGCAGATGACGTTCTCTTATTCCTCAGTAATCCTTTAATGTCAGTGCCTCATCTAATTCAAGTTATTAATACATTTAGTGCATTCTCAGGCTATAAAATTAATTTTTCAAAATCGGAAGCCATGCCAATGGGTGGTCTGGCTATGATACCCCACCTAATGGACGGATCCCTTTTTCCCTTCCGTTGGTCCCTGGAGGGCTTCTTATATTTAGGTATTTTTATCACGCCAGTATTTGGTCAGCTGTATAGGGCTAATTTTGTACAATTAATGGAAAGGATAAGGTAGGACCTCCAGCGATGGAGAGACCTTCCGATTTCCTGGCTAGGTAGAATAGTATTAATTAAAATGAATGTTCTGCCCCGTCTCTTATATCCTGTGAGAATGCTCCCGCTGATGCTGCCAAGGCTAGCCCTACGTCAATTATATGGCTGGTTGGGCTCCTTTATTTGGAACCATAGACGGCCCCTTATTAAGCTGAAGAAGCTACAGCTTCCACAGTCAAGGGGAGGACTGGACTTCCCAGACTTTAGGAATAATCAGTTAAGCTCCCTACTAAGTTACATAGCTGACTGGGTTTCATCTGATCCACAATCAATTTGGCTGGATATCGAAGCCTCCCAAGTAAAATATCCACTTACTAACCTTTTATTTTCAGATAAGAGGAAAATCATTACAGACCACTGTAAAAATCCCATAATATTAAACACAATTAAGGCCTGGAATATAATGCGGCAAAATGAGGGTAACTCACATAAAACATCCCCCTATGCGCCAATAGTAGGCGCATGGGGATTCCAACCGGGGATTACAGATGCCACCTTTAAACACTGGAGATCCAGGGGCATCTCATGCTTAGGGGACCTATTTAAAGATGGGATCCTGATGTCCTTTGAGCAGCTGCGTCTGAAATTCGGAATACCTAATGGGGATCTCTTTCGATACTTCCAAGTTCGAGATTATATACAGAAGAAGACTACATTAATAGATAGTCTTTATAAATCAGACAGAGAACGTAATGTCCTACGACCAGCGGGGGTATCCTCCGTTAGTACTATATACCATTTGCTACATGATGGAGTTTCAGGAGACATGGATGACCTGCTTAAAACATGGGAGCAGGACTTGGGGCTAGAAATCTCTGAGGATATGTGGAATGACATTTGGGAAAATGCTAGAAGAATTACTATCTGTAACAGAACTCAGGCTATCCAACTAAAGATACTTCATAGGGCCCATATAGCTCCGGCTCGACTAGCAAAATTTAAGGCAGGAGCATCTCCAATGTGTCCCAAATGCAAAATAGAGGTGGGTACTCTTGTACATTGTCTGTGGACTTGTCAGAAAATCCGCAGATACTGGACTAAAGTGGCAAATACCCTGACAGAAATTTTTGGCATGGAAATTAGGGTGGACCCTGTATCTCTCCTTTTGGGCTTTTCGAACCTCTCATTTCTGGATATGCACGGGAAGAGACTATTTTCTATTCTCTCTTTCTGTGCAAGGAAAAATATTCTGGTGAACTGGGTGGCTGAGGGCCCCCCTGGACTTTCAAATTGGCACAGATTAATTATGGAATATATCCTCCTTGACTTCCTCACAAATATGGTGCACCGAAAGACTGAATTATTTTATAAAATATGGCAGCCCTTTTTGAATTATATAAATGCAGATATTTTGGCTATCCTAACAAGGGCTTTTATTTAGTGAAGATTTCAGATCTGGCTGCTCCGGGGCCCCTTGGGAGAGGAATCCTGCGCGAATACGGGTTTTATTATATTTGATGTTTATACATTCCGAGCATGTAAGAGACTTAGGTATACACTCTGGTTAGTTATAGGTTAGATTAGTAGAAAGTTGAGTTTTTTTTCTTTCTTTGGTTCTTGTGTTTTTTTCTTTTTCTTTTTGTTTTCTTTCTTTTTCTTTTCTTTGTTAAATTATGACTATTGTATATATGATTTAATTGTACATCAATGTTTGTATTTGAGAGTTTTGTTTATTTTTGTAAATTTGCAAAAATGTTAAATTTCAATAAAAATATCTATTAAAAAAAACCAAGGCTTGGAGGTCTCTGCATCCTCGATTATAATCGCTCCACCATCGGCAGCAGCTGTGTCTCTGGTTGCCTAGACCCTAACTTCTAGAATTGCCTCTTCAAAGCCTCTTCACCTTTCTTTGTTCCTTGAAGCCACCTTATTAAACCTGTGTTGTTGATCAAACTTCTGCTTGTCTTCTCTAATCTCACCTTAGGAAGCTCAGAGTCGCTGGTCTTGATAATGCTCCTATTTGACACATTTTGGACTGTTTTGCCTTGTTGGAGGCACTAAATGAATATGCATTATTGTTTATGTCGATGTGTCTCTATGTACAATGCCTGTGCAGACCCCTGTGCCTGTCATCTGTGCTTGGAAACTCTAGTTAGATGCTCCTACCAGCGGCTACAGTTTGAGAGGGGGGAGGCGGCTGAGACTATGCTGGCTACAGTTGTACAGCAGCTGGAGGAGCTCACTGTGGGAGTTGGGGAGTGCAGGGTTGGAGTGCAGGGGATGGGTTTCAGCCCTCCTCTTATTCTGTATGAGGACTGTGCATGTATGCAGGAGAACCTATTGAAATGCCAGTTCACATGCTCCCTGGGGATTTGTGAGTCTGTGAAGGAACAGAATTCCCCGCCATCACTCGTGCTGCAGGAACTGAGCACATTCTCCCTGATTTGACTGCTGAGTCTTCATGTTGTACACAAAAGGCCTCACAGCCCTCGGGTTCTGTCAAATGTGTGCAGGCTGCCCAGTGAATGGAGTAGGTCCATCTGAATTTCAGTCTGTCTTGCTCGGTGTGGGATGTCTGCATTCACACCATGTGTAATAGCCTGAGGATGTGAGCTCTGTGTTGGCTGTCTTGCTGTGGGTGGAGGCTGAATCTTTACATGCAGACCCCTCTACAGCCTGCCCTTACTACAACACAGGATGCTGTTCTTTAAGCTGTGCACCATTGAATGGAACCCTTTCCTCCATATTGTAGCTCTCTTCTGCCTCTGAGGACAGTGGGATACCTCGGCATCGGGAATGGAAGCGAAGAGCATTTATAGTGAGGGTGGAATTGAAATGAGAAGGGAACTGCCCATCGGCATCCAGCCCCCCTCTCCTTTCCAGAGAAGGGAGGAATTGTGGAGTAAGTGCAGCAGGCCGGAGTCCATCATTGCCGGATAATATCCTTATCTCCCAGACAGCAAATGTCAAATCAAGGTGTGAATAAGTCCAAATCAACCAGTGGGAGAGGGAGTCACTGATTCAATCGAGAATATAATCCACAAATGATGCAAATGAAATTAAACTTATCATTCCATTTCTTGTTGATTCTCTCTCATTGAGGGCGTCAGGCCTAGGGAATCTGGGCTTGATTACCTGCGCTGAGGTAGGCAATTTCAACAGCCAGAGGCTGTAGCAGTGCCCATTACCTCTGGATGGGAGGGGAGAACTGCAACTCGCGTTACTGCTTCTCGTCCTGGTTCAGAGACCCCTGATGAGTGTATTACGCCAATACGTGTGGTGTATGCAGTCTCCTACATGTATAGCATTCGCGCGCGTGCATGTGCGTGTGTGAGAGAGAGAATGTCTGTGTGTGAGACAGAGAGTGTGTGTGAGTATGAGAGTGAGTGTGAGAGTGTGTGAGTGTGAGTGTGTGTGAGTGTATGTGTGTGTGCGCGCGCGTGTGTGTGTGTGTGTGTGTGTGTGCATATACTTACGTGCAGCATGTGCCTGAGTGTGTTATAGAGTCATACAGCACAGAAACAGACCCTTCAGTCCAATTCATCCACGCTGACCAAGTTTCCTGAACTAAACTAGTCCCACCTACCTGCATTTGGTCCTTATCCCTCCAAACCTTTCCTATTGCTGTAGTTATACAGAAGTCTTTTAAACATTGTAACTGTACCGACATCCATCACTTCTTCTGAAAGTTCAATCCACACACGAACCACTCTCTGTGTAAAAATCTGCCCCTCAGGTCTTTTTAAAACTTTCTCCCCTCACCTTAAAAATATGCCTCCCAGTTTTGAACTCACCCACCCCAGGAATTCACCTTATCTATGCCACTCATGATTTTATAAACCTTTATAAAGTTACCCCTCAAATTCCAATACTCCAGTGAAAAATGTCCCAGCCTTTCCAGCCTCTCCTTATAACTGTGTGCATTTATTTGTGTACAGCATTTGTGTGTGTTGCATGTATGCATGCAGGTGTTTGTTAGCAGCATATGTATGGATAGGACATGTTTGCGTGTGTACACATCACAATGTGTATTGTATAGGCGCTGCATGCATGTTGGTTTGGCATGCATGTGTGGGATTTTCTGGGTGTGTACAGTGTACATGTGGATGCATGGCGTTTGTGTACGTGCGTAGCCAAGTGCTGTTAGGCTTTACACACATTGAATTAGGAACAGGATTAGGCTCCTCTGCCCCTTGAGACTGCTGTACCATTTGATAAGATCATTGTTGTTCTAATTCTGGTCTCAGGTTCACTTTCCTATCTACCTGTGATACCCTATTCTTCCTTGTCAAACAAGAATCCATCTACACACCCTTAAACATATTCAACCAGACAGCTTACACCTTCCTGTGGGACAGAGAATTCCAGACTCATAACCCTCTCAAAGACTTCTCTTTATTTCAGGCCCAGTTTTTAAAGTGTGTCCCCTACCTCTAGTCTCTACCACAAAGGGAGCCATCCTTCCAGCATTCACATTCCAGGCCTCAAGGTCACCCATGTTCACCTGAACTCCACTGAGTACTGGCCCAACCTGCTCAATCTACACGTCTGTACGTGAGTCCATGGATTATCTGAGTGACAATGTGCGTATAAGTGTCAGTGTTTGTGTGTGTTTGAGGGTGATTGTGTGTGTGTGTGAGTATGTGATTGCATGTGTGTATGTGTGGGTGAGCATACGGTTTTGTGCGTGTGCGCTCAAGAGTGCGGGTGAGACTGTGTGAGTCAGTGTGTGTCTGTGTAGGTGTGAGTGACTGAACCGGTTTGTGAGCACAATGTACCTGTGTGATTGTGTGTGTTTCTGTGTGTGCATGAATTTGCGTGCATGTGTATGTGTTGGGAGGCTGAGTATATGTGTGTGTGTATATGTGCACGTTTCTGTGCAATATATGCGTGACAGCATGAGGATGGGTCTGAGTGTGGGTGAATGTGTCTGTGTGTATATGAGTATGCATGTATGTGGGTTAGTGTGTCTGTTTTTGTGTGAATTTATGTGTGTGTGTGTCTGTGCGTGATTATATGTGAATAGTACACATGGATGCGTCTGTGTGTGAGTGAGTATATGTGAATAGTACACATGGATGGGTCTGTGTGTGTGTGAGTATTTGTGAATAGTACACATGGATGGGTCTGTGTGTGTGAGTATATGTGAATAGTACACATGGATGGGTCTGTGTGTGTGAGTATATGTGAATAGTACGCATGGATGGGTCTGTGTGTGTGTGTGTATATGTGAATAGTACACATGGATGGGTCTGTGTGTGAGAGTATATGTGAATAGTACGCATGGATGGGTCTGTGTTTGTGTGAGTATATGTGAATAGTACACATGGATGGGTCTGTGTGTGTGTGAGAGAGTATATGTGAATAGTACGCATGGATGGGTCTGTGTGTGTGTGAGTATATGTGAATAGTACACATGGATGGGTCTGTGTGTGTGTGAGTATATGTGAATAGTACACATGGATGGGTCTGTGTGTGTGTATATGTGAATAGTACACATGGATGGGTCTGTGTGTGTGTGAGAGTATATGTGAATAGTACACATGGATGGGTCTGTGTGTGTGTGAGTATATGTGAATAGTACGCATGGATGGGTCTGTGTGTGTGTGTGTATATGTGAATAGTACACATGGATGGGTCTGTGTGTGTGAGTATATGTGAATAGTACGCATGGATGGGTCTGTGTTTGTGTGAGTATATGTGAATAGTACACATGGATGGGTCTGTGTGTGTGTGAGAGTATATGTGAATAGTACGCATGGATGGGTCTGTGTGTGTGTGAGTATATGTGAATAGTACACATGGATGGGTCTGTGTGTGTGTGAGTATATGTGAATAGTACACATGGATGGGTCTGTGTGTGTGTATATGTGAATAGTACACATGGATGGGTCTGTGTGTGTGTGAGAGTATATGTGAATAGTACGCATGGATGGGTCTGTGTGTGTGTGAGTATATGTGAATAGTACACATGGATGGGTCTGTGTGTGTATGATTACATGTGAATAGTACGCATGGATGGGTCTGTGTGTGTGTGTGAGTATATGTGAATAGGACACATGGATGGGTCTGTGTGCGTGAGAGTATATGTGAATAGTACACATGGATGGGTCTGTGTGTGTGAGAGTATATGTGAATAGTGCACATGGATGGGTCTGTGTGTGTGTGTGAGTATATGTGAATAGTACACATGGGTGGGTCTGTGTGTGTGAGAGTATATGTGAATAGTACACATGGATGGGTCTGTGTGTGTGTGAGTATATGTGAATAGTACACATGGATGGGTCTGTGTGTGTGAGAGTATATGTGAATAGTACACATGGATGGGTCTGTGTGTGTGTGTGTGAGTATATGTGAATAGTACACATGGATGGGTCTGTGTGTGTGTGAGTATATGTGAATAGTACACATGGATGGTTCTGTGTGTGTGTGTGTGTGTGAGTATATGTGAACAGTACACATGGATGGGTCTGTGTGTGTGAGAGTATATGTGAATAGTACACATGGATGGGTCTGTGTGTGTGTGAGTATATGTGAATAGTACACATGGATGGGTCTCTGTGTGTGTGAGAGTATATGTGAATAGTATGCATGGATGGGTCTGTGTGTGCGTGAGTATATGTGAATAGTACACATGGATGGGTCTGTGTGTGTATGATTATATGTGAATAGTACGCATGGATGGGTCTGTGTGTGTGTGTGTATATGTGAATAGTGCACATGGATGGGTCTGTGTGTGTGTGTGAGTATATGTGAATAGTACACATGGATGGGTCTGTGTGTGTGAGAGTATATGTGAATAGTACAAATGGATGGGTCTGTGTGAGTGTGAGTATATGTGAATAGTACACATGGATGGGTCTGTGTGTGTGAGAGTATATGTGAATAGTACACATGGATGGGTCTGTGTGTGTGTGTGAGTATATGTGAATAGTACACATGGATGGGTCTGTGTGTGTGTGAGTATATGTGAATAGTACACATGGATGGGTCTGTGTGTGTGTGTGAGTATATGTGAATAGTGCACATGGATGGGTCTGTGTGTGTGTGAGTATATGTGAATAGTACACATGGATGGGTCTGTGTGTGTGTGTGTGAGTATATGTGAATAGTACACATGGATGGGTCTGTGTGTGTGAGAGTATATGTGAATAGTACACATGGATGGGTCTGTGTGTGTGTGAGTATATGTGAATAGTACACATGGATGGGTCTGTGTTTGTGTGAGTATATGTGAATAGTACACATGGATGGGTCTGTGTGTGTGTGTGAGAGAGTAAATGTGAATAGTACGCATGGATGGGTCTGTGTGTGTGTGAGTATATGTGAATAGTACACATGGATGGGTCTGTGTGTGTGTGTGTATATGTGAATAGTACACATGGATGGGTCTGTGTGTGCGTGAGAGTATATGTGAATAGTACGCATGGATGGGTCTGTGTGTGTGTGAGTATATGTGAATAGTACACATGGATGGGTCTGTGTGTGTATGATTATATGTGAATAGTACGCATGGATGGGTCTGTGTGTGTGTGAGTATATGTGAATAGTGCACATGGATGGGTCTGTGTGTGTGTGTGTGAGTATATGTGAATAGTACACATGGATGGGTCTGTGTGTGTGTGAGTATATGTGAATAGTACACATGGATGGGTCTCTGTGTGTGTGTGAGTATATGTGAATAGTGCACATGGATGGGTCTGTGTGTGTGTGAGTATATGTGAATAGTACACATGGATTGGTCTGTGTGTGTGTGTGAGTTTATGTGAATAGTACACATGGATGGGTCTGTGTGTGTGAGAGTATATGTGAATAGTACACATGGATGGGTCTGTGTGTGTGAGTATATGTGAATAGTACACATGGATGGGTCTGTGTGTGTGAGAGTATATGTGAATAGTACACATGGATGGGTCTGTGTGTGTGTGTGTACATGTGAATAGTACACATGGATGGGTCTGTGTGTGTGAGAGTATATGTGAATAGTACACATGGATGGGTCTGTGTGTGTGTGAGTATATGTGAATAGTACACATGGATGGGTCCGTGTGTGTGTGATTATATGTGAATAGTACACATGGATGGGTCTGTGTGTGTGAGAGTATATGTGAATAGTACGCATGGATGGGTCTGTGTGTGGGTGTGTGATTATATGTGAATAGTACGCATGGATGGGTCTGTGTGTGTGTGAGAGTATATGTGAATAGTACACATGGATGGGTCTGTGTGTATGAGAGTATATGTGAATAGTACACATGGATGGGTCTGTGTGTATGTGTGATTATATGTGAATAGTACACATGGATGGGTCTGTGTGTGTGTGTGAGTATATGTGAATAGTACACATGGATGGGTCTGTGTGTGTGTGAGTATATGTGAATAGTACACATGGATGGGTCTGTGTGTGTGTGTACATGTGAATAGTACACATGGATGGGTCTGTGTGTGAGTGAGTATATGTGAATAGTACACATGGATGGGTCTGTGTGTGTGTGTGTACATGTGAATAGTACACATGGATGGGTCTGTGTGTGTGAGAGTATATGTGAATAGTACATATGGATGGGTCTGTGTGTGTGTGAGTATATGTGAATAGTACACATGGATGGGTCCGTGTGTGTGTGATTATATGTGAATAGTACACATGGATGGGTCTGTGTGTGTGAGAGTATATGTGAATAGTACGCATGGATGGGTCTGTGTGTGTCTGTGTGTGATTATATGTGAATAGTACGCATGGATGGGTCTGTGTGTGTGTGAGAGTATATGTGAATAGTACACATGGATGGGTCTGTGTGTATGAGAGTATATGTGAATAGTACACATGGATGGGTCTGTGTGTATGTGTGATTATATGTGAATAGTACACATGGATGGGTCTGTGTGTGTGTGTGAGTATATGTGAATAGTACACATGGATGGGTCTGTGTGTGAGTGAGTATATGTGAATAGTACACATGGATGGGTCTGTGTGTGTGTGTACATGTGAATAGTACACATGGATGGGTCTGTGTGTGAGTGAGTATATGTGAATAGTACACATGGATGGGTCTGTGTGTGTGTGTGTACATGTGAATAGTACACATGGATGGGTCTGTGTGTGAGTGAGTATATGTGAATAGTACACATGGATGGGGTCTGTGTGTGTGTGATTATATGTGAATAGTACACATGGATGGGTCTGTGTGTGTGAGAGTATATGTGAATAGTACACATGGATGGGTCTGTGTGTGTGTATGTACATGTGAATAGTACACATGGATGGGTCTGTGTGTGAGTGAGTATATGTGAATAGTACACATGGATGGGTCTGTGTGTGAGTGAGTATATGTGAATAGTACACATGGATGGGTCTGTGTGTGTGAGAGTATATGTGAATAGTACACATGGATGGGTCTGTGTGTGTGTGTGATTATATGTGAATAGTACACATGGATGGGTTTGTGAGTGTGTGAGTATATGTGAATAGGACACATGGATGGGTCTGTGTGTGTGTGTGTGAGTATATGTGAATAGTACACATGGATGGGTCTGTGTGTGCGTGAGTATATGTGAATAGTACACATGGATGGGTCTGTGTGAGTGTGAGTATATGTGAATAGAACGCATGGATGGGTCTGTGTGTGCGTGAGTATATGTGAATAGTACACATGGATGGGTCTGTGTGTGTGTGAGTATATGTGAATAGTACACATGGATGGGTCTGTGTGTGTGAGAGTATATGTGAATAGTACGCATGGATGGGTCTGTGTGTGTGAGAGTATATGTGAATAGTGCACATGGATGGGTCTGTGTGTGCGTGAGTATATGTGAATAGTACACATGGACGGGTTTGTGTGTGTGTGTGTGTGTGTCTGAGTATATGTGAATTGTACACATGGATGGGTCTGTGTGTGTGTGAGTATATGTGAACAGTACACATGGATGGGTTTGTGTGTGTGAGTATATCCGAATAGTACACATGGATGGGTCTGTGTGTGTGAGAGTATATGTGAATAGTACACATGGATGGGTCTGTGTGTGTGTGAGTATATGTGAATAGTACACATGGATGGGTCTGTGTGTGTGAGAGTATATGTGAATAGTACACATGGATGGGTCTGTGTGTGTGTGTGAGTATATGTGAATAGTACACATGGATGGGTCTGTGTGTGTGTGAGTATATGTGAATAGTACACATGGATGGGTCTGTGTTTGTGTGAGTATATGTGAATAGTGCACATGGATGGGTCTGTGTGTGTGTGAGTATATGTGAATAGTACACATGGATGGGTCTGTGTGTGTGTGTGTGTGAGTATATGTGAATAGTACACATGGATGGGTCTGTGTGTGTGAGAGTATATGTGAATAGTACACATGGATGGGTCTGTGTGTGTGTGAGTATATGTGAATAGTACACATGGATGGGTCTGTGTTTGTGTGAGTATATGTGAATAGTACACATGGATGGGTCTGTGTGTGTGTGTGTGAGAGTATATGTGAATAGTACGCATGGATGGGTCTGTGTGTGTGTGAGTATATGTGAATAGTACACATGGATGGGTCTGTGTGTGTGTGTATATGTGAATAGTACACATGGATGGGTCTGTGTGTGTGTGAGAGTATATGTGAATAGTACGCATGGATGGGTCTGTGTGTGTGTGAGTATATGTGAATAGTACACATGGATGGGTCTGTGTGTGTATGATTATATGTGAATAGTGCGCATGGATGGGTCTGTGTGTGTGTGAGTATATGTGAATAGTGCACATGGATGGGTCTGTGTGTGTGTGAGTATATGTGAATAGTACACATGGATGGGTCTGTGTGTGTGTGAGTATATGTGAATAGTACACATGGATGGGTCTGTGTGTGTGTGTGTGTGTGAGTATATGTGAATAGTACACATGGATGGGTCTGTGTGTGTGTGTGAGTATATGTGAATAGTGCACATGGATGGGTCTGTGTGTGTGTGAGTATATGTGAATAGTACACATGGATTGGTCCGTGTGTGTGTGAGTTTATGTGAATAGTACACATGGATGGGTCTGTGTGTGTGAGAGTATATGTGAATAGTACACATGGATGGGTCTGTGTGTGTGTGAGTATATGTGAATAGTACACATGGATGGGTCTGTGTGTGTGAGAGTATATGTGAATAGTACACATGGATGGGTCTGTGTGTGTGTGTGTACATGTGAATAGTACACATGGATGGGTCTCTGTGTGTGAGAGTATATGTGAATCGTACACATGGATGGGTCTGTGTGCGTGTGAGTATATGTGAATAGTACACATGGATGGGTCTGTGTGTGTGTGATTATATGTGAATAGTACACATGGATGGGTCTGTGTGTGTGTGAGTATATGTGAATAGTACGCATGGATGGGTCTGTGTGTGTGTGTGTGTGATTATATGTGAATAGTACGCATGGATGGGTCTGTGTGTGTGTGAGAGTATATGTGAATAGTACACATGGATGGGTCTGTGTGTGTGTGAGTATATGTGAATAGTACACATGGATGGGTCTGTGTGTTTGTGTGATTATATGTGAATAGTACGCATGGATGGGTCTGTGTGTGTGAGAGTATATGTGAATAGTACACATGGATGGGTCTGTGTGTGTGAGAGTATATGTGAATAGTACACATGGATGGGTCTGTGTGTGTGTGTACATGTGAATAGTACACATGGATGGGTCTGTGTGTGAGTGAGTATATGTGAATAGTACACATGGATGGGTCTGTGTGTGAGTGAGTATATGTGAATAGTACACATGGATGGGTCTGTGTGTGTGAGAGTATATGTGAATAGTACACATGGATGGGTCTGTGTGTGTGTGATTCTATGTGAATAGTACACATGGATGGGTCTGTGAGTGTGTGAGTATATGTGAATAGTACACATGGATGGGTCTGTGTGTGTGTGTGTGAGTATATGTGAATAGTACACATGGATGGGTCTGTGTGTGCGTGAGTATATGTGAATAGTACACATGGATGGGTCTGTGTGTGTGTGTGATTATATGTGAATAGTACGCATGGATGGGTCTGTGTGTGTGAGAGTATATGTGAATAGTACACATGGATGGGTCTGTGTGTGTGAGAGTATATGTGAATAGTACACATGGATGGGTCTGTGTGTGTGTGTGTACATGTGAATAGTACACATGGATGGGTCTGTGTGTGAGTGAGTATATGTGAATAGTACACATGGATGGGTCTGTGTGTGAGTGCGTATATGTGAATAGTACACATGGATGGGTCTGTGTGTGTGAGAGTATATGTGAATAGTACACATGGATGGGTCTGTGTGTGTGTGTGATTATATGTGAATAGTACACATGGATGGGTCTGTGTGAGTGTGAGTATATGTGAATAGAACGCATGGATGGGTCTGTGTGTGCGTGAGTATATGTGAATAGTACACATGGATGGGTCTGTGTGTGTGTGAGTATATGTGAATAGTACACATGGATGGGTCTGTGTGTGTGAGAGTATATGTGAATAGTACGCATGGATGGGTCTGTGTGTGTGAGAGTATATGTGAATAGTGCACATGGATGGGTCTGTGTGTGCGTGAGTATATGTGAATAGTACACATGGACGGGTTTGTGTGTGTGTGTGTGTGTGTCTGAGTATATGTGAATAGTACACATGGATGGGTCTGTGTGTGTGTGAGTATATGTGAACAGTACACATGGATGGGTTTGTGTGTGTGAGTATATGTGAATAGTACACATGGATGGGTCTGTGTGTGTGTGAGTCTATGTGAATAGTACACATGGATGGGTTTGTGTGTGTGTGTGTGTGTGTGTGTGTGTGTGTGCCTGAGTATATGTGAATAGTACACATGGATGTGTCTGTGTGTGTCTGTGTGTGTGTGAGTATATGTGAATAGTACACATGGATGGGTCTGTTTGTGTGTGAGTAAATGTGAATAGTACACATGGATGTGTCTGTGTGTGTATATGTGAATAGTACACGTGGATGGGTCTGTGTGTGTGTGAGTAAATGTGAATAGTACACATGGATGGGTCTGTGTGTGTGAGAGTATATGTGAATAGTACACATGGATGGGTCTGTGTGTGTGAGAGTATATGTGAATAGTACACATGGATGGGTCTGTGTGTGCGTGTGATTATATGTGAATAGTACGCATGGATGGGTCTGTGTGTGTGAGAGTATATGTGAATAGTACACATGGATGGGTCTGTGTGTGAGTGAGTATATGTGAATAGTACACATGGATGGGTCTGTGTGTGTGAGAGTATATGTGAATAGTACACATGGATGGGTCTGTGTGTGTGTGTGATTCTATGTGAATAGTACACATGGATGGGTCTGTGAGTGTGTGAGTATATGTGAATAGTACACATGGATGGGTCTGTGTGTGTGTGTGTGAGTATATGTGAATAGTACACATGGATGGGTCTGTGTGTGCGTGAGTATATGTGAATAGTACACATGGATGGGTCTGTGTGTGTGTGTGATTATATGTGAATAGTACGCATGGATGGGTCTGTGTGTGTGAGAGTATATGTGAATAGTACACATGGATGGGTCTGTGTGTGTGAGAGTATATGTGAATAGTACACATGGCTGGGTCTGTGTGTGTGTGTGTACATGTGAATAGTACACATGGATGGGTCTGTGTGTGAGTGAGTATATGTGAATAGTACACATGGATGGGTCTGTGTGTGAGTGCGTATATGTGAATAGTACACATGGATGGGTCTGTGTGTGTGAGAGTATATGTGAATAGTACACATGGATGGGTCTGTGTGTGTGTGTGATTATATGTGAATAGTACACATGGATGGGTCTGTGTGAGTGTGAGTATATGTGAATAGAACGCATGGATGGGTCTGTGTGTGCGTGAGTATATGTGAATAGTACACATGGATGGGTCTGTGTGTGTGTGAGTATATGTGAATAGTACACATGGATGGGTCTGTGTGTGTGAGAGTATATGTGAATAGTACGCATGGATGGGTCTGTGTGTGTGAGAGTATATGTGAATAGTGCACATGGATGGGTCTGTGTGTGCGTGAGTATATGTGAACAGTACACATGGACGGGTTTGTGTGTGTGTGTGTGTGTGTCTGAGTATATGTGAATAGTACACATGGATGGGTCTGTGTGTGTGTGAGTATATGTGAACAGTACACATGGATGGGTTTGTGTGTGTGAGTATATCCGAATACTACACATGGATGGGTCTGTGTGTGTGTGAGTCTATGTGAATAGTACACATGGATGGGTTTGTGTGTGTGTGTGTGTGTGTGTGTGTGCCTGAGTATATGTGAATAGTACACATGGATGTGTCTGTGTGTGTCTGTGTGTGTGTGAGTATATGTGAATAGTACACATGGATGGGTCTGTTTGTGTGTGAGTAAATGTGAATAGTACACATGGATGTGTCTGTGTGTGTATATGTGAATAGTACACGTGGATGGGTCTGTGTGTGTGTGAGTAAATGTGAATAGTACACATGGATGGGTCTGTGTGTGTGAGAGTATATGTGAATAGTACACATGGATGGGTCTGTGTGTGAGTGAGTATATGTGAATAGTACACATGGATGGGTCTGTGTGTGTGAGAGTATATGTGAATAGTACACATGGATGGGTCTGTGTGTGTGTGTGAGTATATGTGAATAGTACACATGGATGGGTCTGTGTGTGTGTGTATATGTGAATAGTACACATGGATGGGTCTGTGTGTGTGTGTGAGTATATGTGAATAGTACACATGGATGGGTCTGTGTGTGTGTGAGTATATGTGAATAGTGCACATGGATGGGTCTGTGTGTGTGTGTGAGTATATGTGAATAGTACACATGGATGGGTCTGTGTGTGTGTGAGAGTATATGTGAATAGTACACATGGATGGGTCTGTGTGTGTGAGAGTATATGTGAATAGTACACATGGATGGGTCTGTGTGTGTGTGAGTATATGTGAATAGTACACATGGATGGGTCTCTGTGTGTGTGAGAGTATATGTGAATAGTATGCATGGATGGGTCTGTGTGTGCGTGAGTATATGTGAATAGTACACATGGATGGGTCTGTGTGTGTATGATTATATGTGAATAGTACGCATGGATGGGTCTGTGTGTGTGTGTGTATATGTGAATAGGACACATGGATGGGTCTGTGTGTGTGAGAGTATATGTGAATAGTACACATGGATGGGTCTGTGTGTGTGTGAGTATATGTGAATAGTGCACATGGATGGGTCTGTGTGTGTGTGTGAGTATATGTGAATAGTACACATGGATGGGTCTGTGTGTGTGAGAGTATATGTGAATAGTACAAATGGATGGGTCTGTGTGAGTGTGAGTATATGTGAATAGTACACATGGATGGGTCTGTGTGTGTGAGAGTATATGTGAATAGTACACATGGATGGGTCTGTGTGTGTGTGTGAGTATATGTGAATAGTACACATGGATGGGTCTGTGTGTGTGTGAGTATATGTGAATAGTACACATGGATGGGTCTGTGTGTGTGTGTGAGTATATGTGAACAGTGCACATGGATGGGTCTGTGTGTGTGTGAGTATATGTGAATAGTACACATGGATGGGTCTGTGTGTGTGTGTGTGAGTATATGTGAATAGTACACATGGATGGGTCTGTGTGTGTGAGAGTATATGTGAATAGTACACATGGATGGGTCTGTGTGTGTGTGTGAGTATATGTGAATAGTACACATGGATGTGTCTGTGTTTGTGTGAGTATATGTGAATAGTACACATGGATGGGTCTGTGTGTGTGTGTGAGAGAGTAAATGTGAATAGTACGCATGGATGGGTCTGTGTGTGTGTGAGTATATGTGAATAGTACACATGGATGGGTCTGTGTGTGTGTGTGTATATGTGAATAGTACACATGGATGGGTCTGTGTGTGCGTGAGAGTATATGTGAATAGTACGCATGGATGGGTCTGTGTGTGTGTGAGTATATGTGAATAGTACACATGGATGGGTCTGTGTGTGTATGATTATATGTGAATAGTACGCATGGATGGGTCTGTGTGTGTGTGAGTATATGTGAATAGTGCACATGGATGGGTCTGTGTGTGTGTGTGAGTATATGTGAATAGTACACATGGATGGGTCTGTGTGTGTGTGAGTATATGTGAATAGTACACATGGATGGGTCTCTGTGTGTGTGTGAGTATATGTGAATAGTGCACATGGATGGGTCTGTGTGTGTGTGAGTATATGTGAATAGTACACATGGATTGGTCTGTGTGTGTGTGTGAGTTTATGTGAATAGTACACATGGATGGGTCTGTGTGTGTGAGAGTATATGTGAATAGTACACATGGATGGGTCTGTGTGTGTGAGTATATGTGAATAGTACACATGGATGGGTCTGTGTGTGTGAGAGTATATGTGAATAGTACACATGGATGGGTCTGTGTGTGTGTGTGTGTACATGTGAATAGTACACATGGATGGGTCTGTGTGTGTGAGAGTATATGTGAATAGTACACATGGATGGGTCTGTGTGTGTGTGAGTATATGTGAATAGTACACATGGATGGGTCCGTGTGTGTGTGATTATATGTGAATAGTACACATGGATGGGTCTGTGTGTGTGAGAGTATATGTGAATAGTACGCATGGATGGGTCTGTCTGTGGGTGTGTGATTATATGTGAATAGTACGCATGGATGGGTCTGTGTGTGTGTGAGAGTATGTGTGAATAGTACACATGGATGGGTCTGTGTGTATGAGAGTATATGTGAATAGTACACATGGATGGGTCTGTGTGTATGTGTGATTATATGTGAATAGTACACATGGATGGGTCTGTGTGTGTGTTTGAGTATATGTGAATAGTACACATGGATGGGTCTGTGTGTGTGTGAGTATATGTGAATAGTACACATGGATGGGTCTGTGTGTGTGTGTACATGTGAATAGTACACATGGATGGGTCTGTGTGTGAGTGAGTATATGTGAATAGTACACATGGATGGGTCTGTGTGTGTGTGTGTACATGTGAATAGGACACATGGATGGGTCTGTGTGTGTGAGAGTATATGTGAATAGTACACATGGATGGGTCTGTGTGTGTGTGAGTATATGTGAATAGTACACATGGATGGGTCCGTGTGTGTGTGATTATATGTGAATAGTACACATGGATGGGTCTGTGTGTGTGAGAGTATATGTGAATAGTACGCATGGATGGGTCTGTGTGTGGGTGTGTGATTATATGTGAATAGTACGCATGGATGGGTCTGTGTGTGTGTGAGAGTATATGTGAATAGTACACATGGATGGGTCTGTGTGTATGAGAGTATATGTGAATAGTACACATGGATGGGTCTGTGTGTATGTGTGATTATATGTGAATAGTACACATGGATGGGTCTGTGTGTGTGTGTGAGTATATGTGAATAGTACACATGGATGGGTCTGTGTGTGAGTGAGTATATGTGAATAGTACACATGGATGGGTCTGTGTGTGTGTGTACATGTGAATAGTACACATGGATGGGTCTGTGTGTGAGTGAGTATATGTGAATAGTACACATGGATGGGTCTGTGTGTGTGTGTGTACATGTGAATAGTACACATGGATGGGTCTGTGTGTGAGTGAGTATATGTGAATAGTACACATGGATGGGGTCTGTGTGTGTGTGATTATATGTGAATAGTACACATGGATGGGTCTGTGTGTGTGAGAGTATATGTGAATAGTACACATGGATGGGTCTGTGTGTGTGTATGTACATGTGAATAGTACACATGGATGGGTCTGTGTGTGAGTGAGTATATGTGAATAGTACACATGGATGGGTCTGTGTGTGAGTGAGTATATGTGAATAGTACACATGGATGGGTCTGTGTGTGTGAGAGTATATGTGAATAGTACACATGGATGGGTCTGTGTGTGTGTGTGATTATATGTGAATAGTACACATGGATGGGTTTGTGAGTGTGTGAGTATATGTGAATAGGACACATGGATGGGTCTGTGTGTGTGTGTGTGAGTATATGTGAATAGTACACATGGATGGGTCTGTGTGTGCGTGAGTATATGTGAATAGTACACATGGATGGGTCTGTGTGAGTGTGAGTATATGTGAATAGAACGCATGGATGGGTCTGTGTGTGCGTGAGTATATGTGAATAGTACACATGGATGGGTCTGTGTGTGTGTGAGTATATGTGAATAGTACACATGGATGGGTCTGTGTGTGTGAGAGTATATGTGAATAGTACGCATGGATGGGTCTGTGTGTGTGAGAGTATATGTGAATAGTGCACATGGATGGGTCTGTGTGTGCGTGAGTATATGTGAATAGTACACATGGACGGGTTTGTGTGTGTGTGTGTGTGTGTCTGAGTATATGTGAATTGTACACATGGATGGGTCTGTGTGTGTGTGAGTATATGTGAACAGTACACATGGATGGGTTTGTGTGTGTGAGTATATCCGAATAGTACACATGGATGGGTCTGTGTGTGTGAGAGTATATGTGAATAGTACACATGGATGGGTCTGTGTGTGTGTGAGTATATGTGAATAGTACACATGGATGGGTCTGTGTGTGTAAGAGTATATGTGAATAGTACACATGGATGGGTCTGTGTGTGTGTGTGAGTATATGTGAATAGTACACATGGATGGGTCTGTGTGTGTGTGAGTATATGTGAATAGTACACATGGATGGGTCTGTGTGTGTGTGAGTATATGTGAATAGTACACATGGATGGGTCTGTGTTTGTGTGAGTATATGTGAATAGTGCACATGGATGGGTCTGTGTGTGTGTGAGTATATGTGAATAGTACACATGGATGGGTCTGTGTGTGTGTGTGTGTGAGTATATGTGAATAGTACACATGGATGGGTCTGTGTGTGTGAGAGTATATGTGAATAGTACACATGGATGGGTCTGTGTGTGTGTGAGTATATGTGAATAGTACACATGGATGGGTCTGTGTTTGTGTGAGTATATGTGAATAGTACACATGGATGGGTCTGTGTGTGTGTGTGTGAGAGTATATGTGAATAGTACGCATGGATGGGTCTGTGTGTGTGTGAGTATATGTGAATAGTACACATGGATGGGTCTGTGTGTGTGTGTGTATATGTGAATAGTACACATGGATGGGTCTGTGTGTGTGTGAGAGTATATGTGAATAGTACGCATGGATGGGTCTGTGTGTGTGTGAGTATATGTGAATAGTACACATGGATGGGTCTGTGTGTGTATGATTATATGTGAATAGTGCGCATGGATGGGTCTGTGTGTGTGTGAGTATATGTGAATAGTGCACATGGATGGGTCTGTGTGTGTGTGAGTATATGTGAATAGTACACATGGATGGGTCTGTGTGTGTGTGAGTATATGTGAATAGTACACATGGATGGGTCTGTGTGTGTGTGTGTGTGTGAGTATATGTGAATAGTACACATGGATGGGTCTGTGTGTGTGTGTGAGTATATGTGAATAGTGCACATGGATGGGTCTGTGTGTGTGTGAGTATATGTGAATAGTACACATGGATTGGTCCGTGTGTGTGTGAGTTTATGTGAATAGTACACATGGATGGGTCTGTGTGTGTGAGAGTATATGTGAATAGTACACATGGATGGGTCTGTGTGTGTGTGAGTATATGTGAATAGTACACATGGATGGGTCTGTGTGTGTGAGAGTATATGTGAATAGTACACATGGATGGGTCTGTGTGTGTGTGTGTACATGTGAATAGTACACATGGATGGGTCTCTGTGTGTGAGAGTATATGTGAATCGTACACATGGATGGGTCTGTGTGCGTGTGAGTATATGTGAATAGTACACATGGATGGGTCTGTGTGTGTGTGATTATATGTGAATAGTACACATGGATGGGTCTGTGTGTGTGTGAGTATATGTGAATAGTACGCATGGATGGGTCTGTGTGTGTGTGTGTGTGATTATATGTGAATAGTACGCATGGATGGGTCTGTGTGTGTGTGAGAGTATATGTGAATAGTACACATGGATGGGTCTGTGTGTGTGTGAGTATATGTGAATAGTACACATGGATGGGTCTGTGTGTGTGTGATTATATGTGAATAGTACGCATGGATGGGTCTGTGTGTGTGAGAGTATATGTGAATAGTACACATGGATGGGTCTGTGTGTGTGAGAGTATATGTGAATAGTACGCATGGATGGGTCTGTGTGTGTGTGTACATGTGAATAGTACACATGGATGGGTCTGTGTGTGAGTGAGTATATGTGAATAGTACACATGGATGGGTCTGTGTGTGAGTGCGTATATGTGAATAGTACACATGGATGGGTCTGTGTGTGTGAGAGTATATGTGAATAGTACACATGGATGGGTCTGTGTGTGTGTGATTCTATGTGAATAGTACACATGGATGGGTCTGTGAGTGTGTGAGTATATGTGAATAGTACACATGGATGGGTCTGTGTGTGTGTGTGTGAGTATATGTGAATAGTACACATGGATGGGTCTGTGTGTGCGTGAGTATATGTGAATAGTACACATGGATGGGTCTGTGTGTGTGTGATTATATGTGAATAGTACGCATGGATGGGTCTGTGTGTGTGAGAGTATATGTGAATAGTACACATGGATGGGTCTGTGTGTGTGAGAGTATATGTGAATAGTACACATGGATGGGTCTGTGTGTGTGTGTGTACATGTGAATAGTACACATGGATGGGTCTGTGTGTGAGTGAGTATATGTGAATAGTACACATGGATGGGTCTGTGTGTGAGTGAGTATATGTGAATAGTACACATGGATGGGTCTGTGTGTGTGTGAGTATATGTGAATAGTACACATGGATGGGTCTGTGTGTGTGTGTGATTATATGTGAATAGTACACATGGATGGGTCTGTGTGTGTGTGAGTATATGTGAATAGTACACATGGATGGGTCTGTGTGTGCGTGAGTATATGTGAATAGTACACATGGATGGGTCTGTGTGTGTGTGAGTATATGTGAATAGTACACATGGATGGGTCTGTGTGTGTGAGAGTATATGTGAATAGTACGCATGGATGGGTCTGTGTGTGTGAGAGTATATGTGAATAGTGCACATGGATGGGTCTGTGTGTGCGTGAGTATATGTGAATAGTACACATGGACGGGTTTGTGTGTGTGTGTGTGTGTGTCTGAGTATATGTGAATAGTACACATGGATGGGTCTGTGTGTGTGTGAGTATATGTGAACAGTACACATGGATGGGTTTGTGTGTGTGAGTATATCCGAATAGTACACATGGATGGGTCTGTGTGTGTGTGAGTCTATGTGAATAGTACACATGGATGGGTTTGTGTGTGTGTGTGTGTGTGTGTGTGTGTGTGTGTGTGTGCCTGAGTATATGTGAATAGTACACATGGATGTGTCTGTGTGTGTCTGTGTGTGTGTGAGTATATGTGAATAGTACACATGGATGGGTCTGTTTGTGTGTGAGTAAATGTGAATAGTACACATGGATGTGTCTGTGTGTGTATATGTGAATAGTACACGTGGATGGGTCTGTGTGTGTGTGAGTAAATGTGAATAGTACACATGGATGGGTCTGTGTGTGTGAGAGTATATGTGAATAGTACACATGGATGGGTCTGTGTGTGTGAGAGTATATGTGAATAGTACACATGGATGGGTCTGTGTGTGTGTGTGATTATATGTGAATAGTACGCATGGATGGGTCTGTGTGTGTGAGAGTATATGTGAATAGTACACATGGATGGGTCTGTGTGTGAGTGAGTATATGTGAATAGTACACATGGATGGGTCTGTGTGTGTGAGAGTATATGTGAATAGTACACATGGATGGGTCTGTGTGTGTGTGTGATTCTATGTGAATAGTACACATGGATGGGTCTGTGAGTGTGTGAGTATATGTGAATAGTACACATGGATGGGTCTGTGTGTGTGTGTGTGAGTATATGTGAATAGTACACATGGATGGGTCTGTGTGTGCGTGAGTATATGTGAATAGTACACATGGATGGGTCTGTGTGTGTGTGTGATTATATGTGAATAGTACGCATGGATGGGTCTGTGTGTGTGAGAGTATATGTGAATAGTACACATGGATGGGTCTGTGTGTGTGAGAGTATATGTGAATAGTACACATGGCTGGGTCTGTGTGTGTGTGATTCTATGTGAATAGTACACATGGATGGGTCTGTGAGTGTGTGAGTATATGTGAATAGTACACATGGATGGGTCTGTGTGTGTGTGTGTGAGTATATGTGAATAGTACACATGGATGGGTCTGTGTGTGTGAGAGTATATGTGAATAGTACGCATGGATGGGTTTGTGTGTGTGAGAGTATATGTGAATAGTACGCATGGATGGGTCTGTGTGTGTGTGAGAGTATATGTGAATAGTACACATGGATGGGTCTGTGTGTGTGAGAGTATATGTGAATAGTACACATGGATGGGTCTGTGTGTGTGTGATTATATGTGAATAGTACACGTGGATGGGTCTGTGTGTGTGAGAGTATATGTGAATAGTACACATGGATGGGTCTGTGTGTGTGAGAGTACATGTGAATAGTACACATGGATGGGTCTGTGTGTGTGTGTGTGTACATGTGAATAGTACACATGGATGGGTCTGTGTGTGAGTGAGTATATGTGAATAGTACACATGGATGGGTCTGTGTGTGAGTGAGTATATGTGAATAGTACACATGGATGGGTCTGTGTGTGAGTGAGTATATGTGAATAGTACACATGGATGGGTCTGTGTGTGTGAGAGTATATGTGAATAGTACACATGGATGGGTCTGTGTGTGCGTGATTATATGTGAATAGTACACATGGATGGGTCTGTGAGTGTGTGAGTATATGTGAATAGTACACATGGATGGGTCTGTGTGTGTGTGTGTGAGTATATGTGAATAGTACACATGGATGGGTCTGTGTGTGCGTGAGTATATGTGAATAGTACACATGGATGGGTCTGTGTGAGTGTGAGTATATGTGAATAGAACGCATGGATGGGTCTGTGTGTGCGTGAGTATATGTGAATAGTACACATGGATGTGTCTGTGTGTGTGTGAGTATATGTGAATAGTACACATGGATGGGTCTGTGTGTGTGAGAGTATTTGTGAATAGTACGCATGGATGGGTCTGTGTGTGTGAGAGTATATGTGAATAGTGCACATGGATGGGTCTGTGTGTGCGTGAGTATATGTGAATAGTACACAAGGACGGGTTTGTGTGTGTGTGTGTGTGTGTCTGAGTATATGTGAATAGTACACATGGATGGGTCTGTGTGTGTGTGAGTATATGTGAACAGTACACATGGATGGGTTTGTGTGTGTGAGTATATCCGAATAGTACACATGGATGGATCTGTGTGTGTGTGAGTCTATGTGAATAGTACACATGGATGGGTTTGTGTGTGTGTGTGTGTGTGTGTGTGAGTATATGTGAATAGTTCACATGGATGGGTCTGTTTGTGTGTGAGTAAATGTGAATAGTACACATGGATGTGTCTGTGTGTATATGTGAATAGTACACATGGATGGGTCTGTGTGTGTGTGAGTAAATGTGAATAGTACACATGGATGGGTCTGTGTGTGTGAGAGTATATGTGAATAGTACACATGGATGGGTCTGTGTGTGAGTGAGTATATGTGAATAGTACACATGGATGGGTCTGTGTGTGTGAGAGTATATGTGAATAGTACACATGGATGGGTCTGTGTGTGTGTGTGATTATATGTGAATAGTGCACATGGATGGGTCTGTGTGTGTGTGAGTATATGTGAATAGTACACATGGATGGGTCTGTGTGTGTGTGTGAGTATATGTGAATAGTACACATGGATGGGTCTGTGTGTGCGTCAGTATATGTGAATAGTACACATGGATGGGTCTGTGTGAGTGTGAGTATATGTGAATAGAACGCATGGATGGGTCTGTGTGTGCGTGAGTATATGTGAATAGTACACATGGATGGGTCTGTGTGTGTGTGAGTATATGTGAATAGTACACATGGATGGGTCTGTGTGTGTGAGAGTATATGTGAATAGTACGCATGGATGGGTCTGTGTGTGTGAGAGTATATGTGAATAGTGCACATGGATGGGTCTGTGTGTGCGTGAGTATATGTGAATAGTACACATGGACGGGTTTGTGTGTGTGTGTGTGTGTGTCTGAGTATATGTGAATAGTACACATGGATGGGTCTGTGTGTGTGTGAGTATATGTGAACAGTACACATGGATGGGTTTGTGTGTGTGAGTATATCCGAATAGTACACATGGATGGGTCTGTGTGTGTGTGAGTCTATGTGAATAGTACACATGGATGGGTTTGTGTGTGTGTGTGTGTGTGTGTGTGTGTGTGCCTGAGTATATGTGAATAGTACACATGGATGTGTCTGTGTGTGTCTGTGTGTGTGTGAGTATATGTGAATAGTACACATGGATGGGTCTGTTTGTGTGTGAGTAAATGTGAATAGTACACATGGATGTGTCTGTGTGAGTATATGTGAATAGTACACATGGATGGGTCTGTGTGTGTGTGTGTGAGTATATGTGAATAGTACACATGGATGGGTCTGTGTGTGTGAGAGTATATGTGAATAGTACACATGGATGGGTCTGTGTGTGTGTGTGTACATGTGAATAGTACACATGGATGGGTCTCTGTGTGTGAGAGTATATGTGAATCGTACACATGGATGGGTCTGTGTGCGTGTGAGTATATGTGAATAGTACACATGGATGGGTCTGTGTGTGTGTGATTATATGTGAATAGTACACATGGATGGGTCTGTGTGTGTGTGAGTATATGTGAATAGTACGCATGGATGGGTCTGTGTGTGTGTGTGTGTGATTATATGTGAATAGTACGCATGGATGGGTCTGTGTGTGTGTGAGAGTATATGTGAATAGTACACATGGATGGGTCTGTGTGTGTGTGAGTATATGTGAATAGTACACATGGATGGGTCTGTGTGTGTGTGATTATATGTGAATAGTACGCATGGATGGGTCTGTGTGTGTGAGAGTATATGTGAATAGTACACATGGATGGGTCTGTGTGTGTGAGAGTATATGTGAATAGTACGCATGGATGGGTCTGTGTGTGTGTGTACATGTGAATAGTACACATGGATGGGTCTGTGTGTGAGTGAGTATATGTGAATAGTACACATGGATGGGTCTGTGTGTGAGTGCGTATATGTGAATAGTACACATGGATGGGTCTGTGTGTGTGAGAGTATATGTGAATAGTACACATGGATGGGTCTGTGTGTGTGTGATTCTATGTGAATAGTACACATGGATGGGTCTGTGAGTGTGTGAGTATATGTGAATAGTACACATGGATGGGTCTGTGTGTGTGTGTGTGAGTATATGTGAATAGTACACATGGATGGGTCTGTGTGTGCGTGAGTATATGTGAATAGTACACATGGATGGGTCTGTGTGTGTGTGATTATATGTGAATAGTACGCATGGATGGGTCTGTGTGTGTGAGAGTATATGTGAATAGTACACATGGATGGGTCTGTGTGTGTGAGAGTATATGTGAATAGTACACATGGATGGGTCTGTGTGTGTGTGTGTACATGTGAATAGTACACATGGATGGGTCTGTGTGTGAGTGAGTATATGTGAATAGTACACATGGATGGGTCTGTGTGTGAGTGCGTATATGTGAATAGTACACATGGATGGGTCTGTGTGTGTGAGAGTATATGTGAATAGTACACATGGATGGGTCTGTGTGTGTGTGTGATTATATGTGAATAGTACACATGGATGGGTCTGTGTGAGTGTGAGTATATGTGAATAGAACGCATGGATGGGTCTGTGTGTGCGTGAGTATATGTGAATAGTACACATGGATGGGTCTGTGTGTGTGTGAGTATATGTGAATAGTACACATGGATGGGTCTGTGTGTGTGAGAGTATATGTGAATAGTACGCATGGATGGGTCTGTGTGTGTGAGAGTATATGTGAATAGTGCACATGGATGGGTCTGTGTGTGCGTGAGTATATGTGAATAGTACACATGGACGGGTTTGTGTGTGTGTGTGTGTGTGTCTGAGTATATGTGAATAGTACACATGGATGGGTCTGTGTGTGTGTGAGTATATGTGAACAGTACACATGGATGGGTTTGTGTGTGTGAGTATATCCGAATAGTACACATGGATGGGTCTGTGTGTGTGTGAGTCTATGTGAATAGTACACATGGATGGGTTTGTGTGTGTGTGTGTGTGTGTGTGTGTGTGTGTGTGTGTGCCTGAGTATATGTGAATAGTACACATGGATGTGTCTGTGTGTGTCTGTGTGTGTGTGAGTATATGTGAATAGTACACATGGATGGGTCTGTTTGTGTGTGAGTAAATGTGAATAGTACACATGGATGTGTCTGTGTGTGTATATGTGAATAGTACACGTGGATGGGTCTGTGTGTGTGTGAGTAAATGTGAATAGTACACATGGATGGGTCTGTGTGTGTGAGAGTATATGTGAATAGTACACATGGATGGGTCTGTGTGTGTGAGAGTATATGTGAATAGTACACATGGATGGGTCTGTGTGTGTGTGTGATTATATGTGAATAGTACGCATGGATGGGTCTGTGTGTGTGAGAGTATATGTGAATAGTACACATGGATGGGTCTGTGTGTGAGTGAGTATATGTGAATAGTACACATGGATGGGTCTGTGTGTGTGAGAGTATATGTGAATAGTACACATGGATGGGTCTGTGTGTGTGTGTGATTCTATGTGAATAGTACACATGGATGGGTCTGTGAGTGTGTGAGTATATGTGAATAGTACACATGGATGGGTCTGTGTGTGTGTGTGTGAGTATATGTGAATAGTACACATGGATGGGTCTGTGTGTGTGTGAGTATATGTGAATAGTACACATGGATGGGTCTGTGTGTGTGTGTGATTATATGTGAATAGTACGCATGGATGGGTCTGTGTGTGTGAGAGTATATGTGAATAGTACACATGGATGGGTCTGTGTGTGTGAGAGTATATGTGAATAGTACACATGGCTGGGTCTGTGTGTGTGTGTGTACATGTGAATAGTACACATGGATGGGTCTGTGTGTGAGTGAGTATATGTGAATAGTACACATGGATGGGTCTGTGTGTGAGTGCGTATATGTGAATAGTACACATGGATGGGTCTGTGTGTGTGAGAGTATATGTGAATAGTACACATGGATGGGTCTGTGTGTGTGTGTGATTATATGTGAATAGTACACATGGATGGGTCTGTGTGAGTGTGAGTATATGTGAATAGAACGCATGGATGGGTCTGTGTGTGCGTGAGTATATGTGAATAGTACACATGGATGGGTCTGTGTGTGTGTGAGTATATGTGAATAGTACACATGGATGGGTCTGTGTGTGTGAGAGTATATGTGAATAGTACGCATGGATGGGTCTGTGTGTGTGAGAGTATATGTGAATAGTGCACATGGATGGGTCTGTGTGTGCGTGAGTATATGTGAACAGTACACATGGACGGGTTTGTGTGTGTGTGTGTGTGTGTCTGAGTATATGTGAATAGTACACATGGATGGGTCTGTGTGTGTGTGAGTATATGTGAACAGTACACATGGATGGGTTTGTGTGTGTGAGTATATCCGAATACTACACATGGATGGGTCTGTGTGTGTGTGAGTCTATGTGAATAGTACACATGGATGGGTTTGTGTGTGTGTGTGTGTGTGTGTGTGTGTGTGCCTGAGTATATGTGAATAGTACACATGGATGTGTCTGTGTGTGTCTGTGTGTGTGTGAGTATATGTGAATAGTACACATGGATGGGTCTGTTTGTGTGTGAGTAAATGTGAATAGTACACATGGATGTGTCTGTGTGTGTATATGTGAATAGTACACGTGGATGGGTCTGTGTGTGTGTGAGTAAATGTGAATAGTACACATGGATGGGTCTGTGTGTGTGAGAGTATATGTGAATAGTACACATGGATGGGTCTGTGTGTGAGTGAGTATATGTGAATAGTACACATGGATGGGTCTGTGTGTGTGAGAGTATATGTGAATAGTACACATGGATGGGTCTGTGTGTGTGTGTGAGTATATGTGAATAGTACACATGGATGGGTCTGTGTGTGTGTGTATATGTGAATAGTACACATGGATGGGTCTGTGTGTGTGTGTGAGTATATGTGAATAGTACACATGGATGGGTCTGTGTGTGTGTGTGAGTATATGTGAATAGTGCACATGGATGGGTCTGTGTGTGTGTGTGAGTATATGTGAATAGTACACATGGATGGGTCTGTGTGTGTGTGTGAGAGTATATGTGAATAGTACACATGGATGGGTCTGTGTGTGTGAGAGTATATGTGAATAGTACACATGGATGGGTCTGTGTGTGTGTGAGTATATGTGAATAGTACACATGGATGGGTCTGTGTTTGTGTGAGTATATGTGAATAGTACACATGGATGGGTCTGTGTGTGTGTGTGTGTGAGAGTATATGTGAATAGTACGCATGGATGGGTCTGTGTGTGTGTGAGTATATGTGAATAGTACACATGGATGGGTCTGTGTGTGTGTGTGTATATGTGAATAGTACACATGGATGGGTCTGTGTGTGTGTGAGAGTATATGTGAATAGTACGCATGGATGGGTCTGTGTGTGTGTGAGTATATGTGAATAGTACACATGGATGGGTCTGTGTGTGTATGATTATATGTGAATAGTACGCATGGATGGGTCTGTGTGTGTGTGAGTATATGTGAATAGTGCACATGGATGGGTCTGTGTGTGTGTGTGAGTATATGTGAATAGTACACATGGATGGGTCTGTGTGTGTGTGAGTATATGTGAATAGTACACATGGATGGGTCTGTCTGTGTGTGTGAGTATATGTGAATAGTACACATGGATGGGTCTGTGTGTGTGTGAGTATATGTGAATAGTACACATGGATTGGTCTGTGTGTGTGTGTGAGTTTATGTGAATAGTACACATGGATGGGTCTGTGTGTGTGAGAGCATATGTGAATAGTACACATGGATGGGTCTGTGTGTGTGTGAGTATATGTGAATAGTACACATGGATGGGTCTGTGTGTGTGAGAGTATATGTGAATAGTACACATGGATGGGTCTGTGTGTGTGTGTGTACATGTGAATAGTACACATGGATGGGTCTGTGTGTGTGAGAGTATATGTGAATAGTACACATGGATGGGTCTGTGTGTGTGTGAGTATATGTGAATAGTACACATGGATGGGTCTGTGTGTGTGTGATTATATGTGAATAGTACACATGGATGGGTCTGTGTGTGTGAGAGTATATGTGAATAGTACGCATGGATGGGTTTGTGTGTGTGAGAGTATATGTGAATAGTACGCATGGATGGGTCTGTGTGTGTGTGAGAGTATATGTGAATAGTACACATGGATGGGTCTGTGTGTGTGAGAGTATATGTGAATAGTACACATGGATGGGTCTGTGTGTGTGTGATTATATGTGAATAGTACACGTGGATGGGTCTGTGTGTGTGAGAGTATATGTGAATAGTACACATGGATGGGTCTGTGTGTGTGAGAGTACATGTGAATAGTACACATGGATGGGTCTGTGTGTGTGTGTGTGTACATGTGAATAGTACACATGGATGGGTCTGTGTGTGAGTGAGTATATGTGAATAGTACACATGGATGGGTCTGTGTGTGAGTGAGTATATGTGAATAGTACACATGGATGGGTCTGTGTGTGAGTGAGTATATGTGAATAGTACACATGGATGGGTCTGTGTGTGTGAGAGTATATGTGAATAGTACACATGGATGGGTCTGTGTGTGCGTGATTATATGTGAATAGTACACATGGATGGGTCTGTGAGTGTGTGAGTATATGTGAATAGTACACATGGATGGGTCTGTGTGTGTGTGTGTGAGTATATGTGAATAGTACACATGGATGGGTCTGTGTGTGCGTGAGTATATGTGAATAGTACACATGGATGGGTCTGTGTGAGTGTGAGTATATGTGAATAGAACGCATGGATGGGTCTGTGTGTGCGTGAGTATATGTGAATAGTACACATGGATGTGTCTGTGTGTGTGTGAGTATATGTGAATAGTACACATGGATGGGTCTGTGTGTGTGAGAGTATTTGTGAATAGTACGCATGGATGGGTCTGTGTGTGTGAGAGTATATGTGAATAGTGCACATGGATGGGTCTGTGTGTGCGTGAGTATATGTGAATAGTACACAAGGACGGGTTTGTGTGTGTGTGTGTGTGTGTCTGAGTATATGTGAATAGTACACATGGATGGGTCTGTGTGTGTGTGAGTATATGTGAACAGTACACATGGATGGGTTTGTGTGTGTGAGTATATCCGAATAGTACACATGGATGGATCTGTGTGTGTGTGAGTCTATGTGAATAGTACACATGGATGGGTTTGTGTGTGTGTGTGTGTGTGTGTGTGAGTATATGTGAATAGTTCACATGGATGGGTCTGTTTGTGTGTGAGTAAATGTGAATAGTACACATGGATGTGTCTGTGTGTATATGTGAATAGTACACATGGATGGGTCTGTGTGTGTGTGAGTAAATGTGAATAGTACACATGGATGGGTCTGTGTGTGTGAGAGTATATGTGAATAGTACACATGGATGGGTCTGTGTGTGAGTGAGTATATGTGAATAGTACACATGGATGGGTCTGTGTGTGTGAGAGTATATGTGAATAGTACACATGGATGGGTCTGTGTGTGTGTGTGATTATATGTGAATAGTGCACATGGATGGGTCTGTGAGTGTGTGAGTATATGTGAATAGTACACATGGATGGGTCTGTGTGTGTGTGTGAGTATATGTGAATAGTACACATGGATGGGTCTGTGTGTGCGTCAGTATATGTGAATAGTACACATGGATGGGTCTGTGTGAGTGTGAGTATATGTGAATAGAACGCATGGATGGGTCTGTGTGTGCGTGAGTATATGTGAATAGTACACATGGATGGGTCTGTGTGTGTGTGAGTATATGTGAATAGTACACATGGATGGGTCTGTGTGTGTGAGAGTATATGTGAATAGTACGCATGGATGGGTCTGTGTGTGTGAGAGTATATGTGAATAGTGCACATGGATGGGTCTGTGTGTGCGTGAGTATATGTGAATAGTACACATGGACGGGTTTGTGTGTGTGTGTGTGTGTGTCTGAGTATATGTGAATAGTACACATGGATGGGTCTGTGTGTGTGTGAGTATATGTGAACAGTACACATGGATGGGTTTGTGTGTGTGAGTATATCCGAATAGTACACATGGATGGGTCTGTGTGTGTGTGAGTCTATGTGAATAGTACACATGGATGGGTTTGTGTGTGTGTGTGTGTGTGTGTGTGTGTGTGTGCCTGAGTATATGTGAATAGTACACATGGATGTGTCTGTGTGTGTCTGTGTGTGTGTGAGTATATGTGAATAGTACACATGGATGGGTCTGTTTGTGTGTGAGTAAATGTGAATAGTACACATGGATGTGTCTGTGTGAGTATATGTGAATAGTACACATGGATGGGTCTGTGTGTGTGTGTGTGAGTATATGTGAATAGTACACATGGATGGGTCTGTGTGTGCGTGAGTATATGTGAATAGTACACATGGATGGGTCTGTGTGAGTGTGAGTATATGTGAATAGAACGCATGGATGGGTCTGTGTGTGCGTGAGTATATGTGAATAGTACACATGGATGTGTCTGTGTGTGTGTGAGTATATGTGAATAGTACACATGGATGGGTCTGTGTGTGTGAGAGTATTTGTGAATAGTACGCATGGATGGGTCTGTGTGTGTGAGAGTATATGTGAATAGTGCACATGGATGGGTCTGTGTGTGCGTGAGTATATGTGAATAGTACACAAGGACGGGTTTGTGTGTGTGTGTGTGTGTGTCTGAGTATATGTGAATAGTACACATGGATGGGTCTGTGTGTGTGTGAGTATATGTGAACAGTACACATGGATGGGTTTGTGTGTGTGAGTATATCCGAATAGTACACATGGATGGATCTGTGTGTGTGTGAGTCTATGTGAATAGTACACATGGATGGGTTTGTGTGTGTGTGTGTGTGTGTGTGTGTGTGTGAGTATATGTGAATAGTTCACATGGATGGGTCTGTTTGTGTGTGAGTAAATGTGAATAGTACACATGGATGTGTCTGTGTGTATATGTGAATAGTACACATGGATGGGTCTGTGTTTGTGTGAGTAAATGTGAATAGTACACATGGATGGGTCTGTGTGTGTGAGAGTATATGTGAATAGTACACATGGATGGGTCTGTGTGTGAGTGAGTATATGTGAATAGTACACATGGATGGGTCTGTGTGTGTGAGAGTATATGTGAATAGTACACATGGATGGGTCTGTGTGTGTGTGTGATTATATGTGAATAGTGCACATGGATGGGTCTGTGAGTGTGTGAGTATATGTGAATAGTACACATGGATGGGTCTGTGTGTGTGTGTGAGTATATGTGAATAGTACACATGGATGGGTCTGTGTGTGCGTCAGTATATGTGAATAGTACACATGGATGGGTCTGTGTGAGTGTGAGTATATGTGAATAGAACGCATGGATTGGTCTGTGTGTGCGTGAGTATATGTGAATAGTACACATGGATGGGTCTGTGTGTGTGTGAGTATATGTGAATAGTACACATGGATGGGTCTGTGTGTGTGAGAGTATATGTGAATAGTACGCATGGATGGGTCTGTGTGTGTGAGAGTATATGTGAATAGTGCACATGGATGGGTCTGTGTGTGCGTGAGTATATGTGAATAGTACACATGGACGGGTTTGTGTGTGTGTGTGTGTGTCTGAGTATATGTGAATAGTACACATGGATGGGTCTGTGTGTGTGTGAGTATATGTGAACAGTACACATGGATGGGTTTGTGTGTGTGAGTATATCCGAATAGTACACATGGATGGGTCTGTGTGTGTGTGAGTCTATGTGAATAGTACACATGGATGGGTTTGTGTGTGTGTGTGTGTGTGTGTGTGTGTGCCTGAGTATATGTGAATAGTACACATGGATGTGTCTGTGTGTGTCTGTGTGTGTGTGAGTATATGTGAATAGTACACATGGATGGGTCTGTTTGTGTGTGAGTAAATGTGAATAGTACACATGGATGTGTCTGTGTGTGTATATGTGAATAGTACACGTGGATGGGTCTGTGTGTGTGTGAGTAAATGTGAATAGTACACATGGATGGGTCTGTGTGTGTGAGAGTATATGTGAATAGTACACATGGATGGGTCTGTGTGTGTGAGAGTATATGTGAATAGTACACATGGATGGGTCTGTGTGTGTGTGTGATTATATGTGAATAGTACGCATGGATGGGTCTGTGTGTGTGAGAGTATATGTGAATAGTACACATGGATGGGTCTGTGTGTGAGTGAGTATATGTGAATAGTACACATGGATGGGTCTGTGTGTGTGAGAGTATATGTGAATAGTACACATGGATGGGTCTGTGTGTGTGTGAGTATATGTGAATAGTACACATGGATGGGTCTGTGAGTGTGTGAGTATATGTGAATAGTACACATGGATGGGTCTGTGTGTGTGTGTGTGAGTATATGTGAATAGTACACATGGATGGGTCTGTGTGTGCGTGAGTATATGTGAATAGTACACATGGATGGGTCTGTGTGTGTGTGTGATTATATGTGAATAGTACGCATGGATGGGTCTGTGTGTGTGAGAGTATATGTGAATAGTACACATGGATGGGTCTGTGTGTGTGAGAGTATATGTGAATAGTACACATGGATGGGTCTGTGTGTGTGTGTGTACATGTGAATAGTACACATGGATGGGTCTGTGTGTGAGTGAGTATATGTGAATAGTACACATGGATGGGTCTGTGTGTGAGTGCGTATATGTGAATAGTACACATGGATGGGTCTGTGTGTGTGAGAGTATATGTGAATAGTACACATGGATGGGTCTGTGTGTGTGTGTGATTATATGTGAATAGTACACATGGATGGGTCTGTGTGAGTGTGAGTATATGTGAATAGAACGCATGGATGGGTCTGTGTGTGCGTGAGTATATGTGAATAGTACACATGGATGGGTCTGTGTGTGTGTGAGTATATGTGAATAGTACACATGGATGGGTCTGTGTGTGTGAGAGTATATGTGAATAGTACGCATGGATGGGTCTGTGTGTGTGAGAGTATATGTGAATAGTGCACATGGATGGGTCTGTGTGTGCGTGAGTATATGTGAATAGTACACATGGACGGGTTTGTGTGTGTGTGTGTGTGTGTCTGAGTATATGTGAATAGTACACATGGATGGGTCTGTGTGTGTGTGTGAGTATATGTGAACAGTACACATGGATGGGTTTGTGTGTGTGAGTATATCCGAATAGTACACATGGATGGGTCTGTGTGTGTGTGAGTATATGTGAATAGTACACATGGATGGGTTTGTGTGTGTGTGTGTGTGTGTGTGTGCCTGAGTATATGTGAATAGTACACATGGATGTGTCTGTGTGTGTCTGTGTGTGTGTGAGTATATGTGAATAGTACACATGGATGGGTCTGTTTGTGTGTGAGTAAATGTGAATAGTACACATGGATGTGTCTGTGTGTGTATATGTGAATAGTACACGTGGATGGGTCTGTGTGTGTGTGAGTAAATGTGAATAGTACACATGGATGGGTCTGTGTGTGTGAGAGTATATGTGAATAGTACACATGGATGGGTCTGTGTGTGAGTGAGTATATGTGAATAGTACACATGGATGGGTCTGTGTGTGTGAGAGTATATGTGAATAGTACACATGGATGGGTCTGTGTGTGTGTGTGAGTATATGTGAATAGTACACATGGATGGGTCTGTGTGTGTGTGTATATGTGAATAGTACACATGGATGGGTCTGTGTGTGTGTGTGTGAGTATATGTGAATAGTACACATGGATGGGTCTGTGTGTGTGTGTGAGTATATGTGAATAGTGCACATGGATGGGTCTGTGTGTGTGTGTGAGTATATGTGAATAGTACACATGGATGGGTCTGTGTGTGTGTGTGTGAGTATATGTGAATAGTACACATGGATGGGTCTGTGTGTGTGAGAGTATATGTGAATAGTACACATGGATGGGTCTGTGTGTGTGTGAGTATATGTGAATAGTACACATGGATGGGTCTGTGTTTGTGTGAGTATATGTGAATAGTACACATGGATGGGTCTGTGTGTGTGTGTGTGTGTGAGAGTATATGTGAATAGTACGCATGGATGGGTCTGTGTGTGTGTGAGTATATGTGAATAGTACACATGGATGGGTCTGTGTGTGTGTGTGTGTATATGTGAATAGTACACATGGATGGGTCTGTGTGTGTGTGAGAGTATATGTGAATAGTACGCATGGATGGGTCTGTGTGTGTGTGAGTATATGTGAATAGTACACATGGATGGGTCTGTGTGTGTATGATTATATGTGAATAGTACGCATGGATGGGTCTGTGTGTGTGTGAGTATATGTGAATAGTGCACATGGATGGGTCTGTGTGTGTGTGTGAGTATATGTGAATAGTACACATGGATGGGTCTGTGTGTGTGTGAGTATATGTGAATAGTACACATGGATGGGTCTGTCTGTGTGTGTGAGTATATGTGAATAGTACACATGGATGGGTCTGTGTGTGTGTGAGTATATGTGAATAGTGCACATGGATGGGTCTGTGTGTGTGTGAGTATATGTGAATAGTACACATGGATTGGTCTGTGTGTGTGTGTGAGTTTATGTGAATAGTACACATGGATGGGTCTGTGTGTGTGAGAGCATATGTGAATAGTACACATGGATGGGTCTGTGTGTGTGTGAGTATATGTGAATAGTACACATGGATGGGTCTGTGTGTGCGTCAGTATATGTGAATAGTACACATGGATGGGTCTGTGTGTGTGTGTGTACATGTGAATAGTACACATGGATGGGTCTGTGTGTGTGAGAGTATATGTGAATAGTACACATGGATGGGTCTGTGTGTGTGTGAGTATATGTGAATAGTACACATGGATGGGTCTGTGTGTGTGTGATTATATGTGAATAGTACACATGGATGGGTCTGTGTGTGTGAGAGTATATGTGAATAGTACGCATGGATGGGTTTGTGTGTGTGAGAGTATATGTGAATAGTACACATGGATGGGTCTGTGTGTGTGAGAGTATATGTGAATAGTACACATGGATGGGTCTGTGTGTGTGAGAGTACTTGTAAATAGTACACATGGATGGGTCTGTGTGTGTGTGTGTGTACATGTGAAAAGTACACATGGATGGGTCTGTGTGTGTGAGTATATGTGAATAGTACACATGGATGGGTCTGTGTGTGAGTGAGTATATGTGAATAGTACACATGGATGGGTCTGTGTGTGAGTGAGTATATGTGAATAGTACACATGGATGGGTCTGTGTGTGTGAGAGTATATGTGAATAGTACACATGGATGGGTCTGTGTGTGTGTGATTATATGTGAATAGTACACATGGATGGGTCTGTGAGTGTGTGAGTATATGTGAATAGTACACATGGATGGGTCTGTGTGTGTGTGTTTGAGTATATGTGAATAGTACACATGGATGGGTCTGTGTGTGCGTGAGTATATGTGAATAGTACACATGGATGGGTCTGTGTGAGTGTGAGTATATGTGAATAGAACGCATGGATGGGTCTGTGTGTGCGTGAGTATATGTGAATAGTACACATGGATGTGTCTGTGTGTGTGTGAGTATATGTGAATAGTACACATGGATGGGTCTGTGTGTGTGAGAGTATTTGTGAATAGTACGCATGGATGGGTCTGTGTGTGTGAGAGTATATGTGAATAGTGCACATGGATGGGTCTGTGTGTGCGTGAGTATATGTGAATAGTACACAAGGACGGGTTTGTGTGTGTGTGTGTGTGTGTCTGAGTATATGTGAATAGTACACATGGATGGGTCTGTGTGTGTGTGAGTATATGTGAACAGTACACATGGATGGGTTTGTGTGTGTGAGTATATCCGAATAGTACACATGGATGGATCTGTGTGTGTGTGAGTCTATGTGAATAGTACACATGGATGGGTATGTGTGTGTGTGTGTGTGTGTGTGAGTATATGTGAATAGTACACATGGATGGGTCTGTTTGTGTGTGAGTAAATGTGAATAGTACACATGGATGTGTCTGTGTGTATATGTGAATAGTACACATGGATGGGTCTGTGTGTGTGTGAGTAAATGTGAATAGTACACATGGATGGGTCTGTGTGTGTGAGAGTATATGTGAATAGTACACATGGATGGGTCTGTGTGTGAGTGAGTATATGTGAATAGTACACATGGATGGGTCTGTGTGTGTGAGAGTATATGTGAATAGTACACATGGATGGGTCTGTGTGTGTGTGTGATTATATGTGAATAGTGCACATGGATGGGTCTGTGAGTGTGTGAGTATATGTGAATAGTACACATGGATGGGTCTGTGTGTGTGTGTGAGTATATGTGAATAGTACACATGGATGGGTCTGTGTGTGCGTCAGTATATGTGAATAGTACACATGGATGGGTCTGTGTGAGTGTGAGTATATGTGAATAGAACGCATGGATGGGTCTGTGTGTGCGTGAGTATATGTGAATAGTACACATGGATGGGTCTGTGTGTGTGTGAGTATATGTGAATAGTACACATGGATGGGTCTGTGTGTGTGAGAGTATATGTGAATAGTACGCATGGATGGGTCTGTGTGTGTGAGAGTATATGTGAATAGTGCACATGGATGGGTCTGTGTGTGCGTGAGTATATGTGAATAGTACACATGGATGGGTCTGTGTGTGTGTGTGTATATGTGAATAGTACACATGGATGGGTCTGTGTGTGTGTGAGTATATCCGAATAGTACACATGGATGGGTCTGTGTGTGCGTGTGTGTGTGTGTGAGTCTATGTGAATAGTACACATGGATGGGTTTGTGTGTGTGAGTATATCCGAATAATACACATGGGTGGGTCTGTGTGTGTGTGTGTGTGTGTGTGTGTGTGAGAGTCTATGTGAATAGTACACATGGACGGGTTTGTGTGTGTGTGTGTGTGTCTGAGTATATGTGAATAGTACACATGGATGGGTCTGTGTGTGTGAGTATATGTGAACAGTACACATGGATGGGTTTGTGTGTGTGAGTATATCCGAATAGTACACATGGATGGGTCTGTGTGTGTGTGAGTCCATGTGAATAGTACACATGGATGGGTTTGTGTGTGTGTGTGAGTATATGTGAATAGTACACATGGATGGGTCTGTTTGTGTGTGAGTAAATGTGAATAGTACACATGGATGTGTCTGTGTGTATATGTGAATAGTACACGTGGATGGGTCTGTGTGTGTGTGAGTAAATGTGAATAGTACACATGGATGTGTCTGTGTGTGTATATGTGAATAGTACACGTGGATGGATCTGTGTGTGTGTGAGTAAATGTGAATAGTACACATGGATGGGTCTGTGTGTGTGTGAGTATATGTGAATAGTACACATGGATGGGTCCGTGTGTGGGTGAGTATATGTGAATAATACACATGGATGTGTCTGTGTGTGTATATGTGAATAGTGCACATGGATGGGTCTGTGTGTGTGAATGTGTGTGAGTATATGTGAATAGTACACTTGGATGGGTCTCTGTGTGTGTGAGTATTTGTGAATAGTACACATGGATGGGTCTGTGTGTGTGAGTATATGTGAATAGTGCACATGGATGGGTCTGTGTGTGTGTGAGTATATGTGAATAGTACACATGAATGTGTCTGTGTGCGCGTGAGTATATGTGAATAGTACACATGGATGGGTCCGTGTGTGTACGTGAGTATATGTGAAAAGTACACATGGATGGGTCCGTGTGTGTGTGAATGTGGTGTGTGAGTATATTTGAATAGTACACAGGGATGGGTCTGTGTGTGTGTTTGTGTGTGTGTGTGTGTGAGTAAAGGTGAATAGTACACATGGATGGGTCTGGATGTGTGTTTGTGTCTGTGTGTGAGAGTCTGTGTGTGGGTGAGTTTAGGAACACCTGTGACTGCAAGAACCAGTATGTGTAATTTGTTGTGAGATATAATTGAAGGTCTGTGTGAAAACAGAAGCACATTAACATTTCTCATCCAGTGCACTTGGAAGGCAGTTTTCTTTGCATCATTTGTTAAACACTGATAGCCAACAGTAGCAGAAGTCTCAAGTTGATTTCGAAACTCTAGACAGTGAATGATGTCTGAGAGCTACTTGGTATTTTGATTCATGGGAAATGATCAGTGAGTGCTCCAATCACCAGTTTAACCGTGGGACAGCATTCTCAAGTATTGAATACTGTGTAAGCATAACTTCTTGGCTTCTGTTCATTTTGTTTCTCAAATATTTACAGTTTCTGTGGATAGTTTGGATGTGTTTTTCAAACTACTTAAAGCAGTTCTAACTCACCGTGAGTATTATTTTACACATAATACAACAGCTGCTGTATTTTACCGTGTAAAGTCTGGCACCTACACAATAAACACTGAGGACAGTACTTTCAGTCTCCTCTGGGATTAGAGGCAGACCTAAACCACACCAATGTGCTCTTTCCCTGCCTCCTACCCATATCCCTGCGCCATTTTATGGAGGGACAACATGGCCAGGAGCCAATCAGGCTCATTAAGAGATGCTTCCATCTATTTAAAAGATGTGGAGGTGTCAGTGTTCGACTGGGGTGGACAAAGTTAATAATCACACAACACCAGGTTATAGTCCAACAGGTTTAATTGCTACCTAATGAAGGAGCTTGCTCTGAAAGCTAGTGTGCTTCCAAATAAACCTGTTGGACTATAATCTGGTGTTGTGTGATCTTTAAGTAATTAAAGGAGGCACACGGGGGTTTTCCAGTCGACCTACAGGTGTCAGAAGGACACTATGAGTCTCAGGTACCCAGCTCTAGGAGGTAGACTGCAGGTGGTGGGGTGGGGTCTGTGGGAAGAGGCAGAGCCTAGGCCAAGAGAACTTCCCTTTCCGCAAACTGTGGTAATGTCACTGGACTAGTTTGGGGCAGCATGGTGGCTCAGTGGTTAGCACTGCTGCCTCACAGCACCAGCATCCCAGGTTCGATTCCAGCTTCGGGCGACTGTCCGTGTGGAGTTTGCACATTCTCTCTCCGTGTCTGCGTGGGTTTCCTCCAGGTGCTCTGGTTTCCTCCCACAGTCCAAAGAAGTGCAGGTCAGGTGAATTGGTAGATTTCCTTCCCGGAAGGGCATTCCTGAATCAGAGGGTTTTAGAAAATGATGATTACATGCTGACATTTTATCCCAGATTTTTATTGAATGCAATTTTCATGATCTGCCCTGGAAGGATTTCAACCTATGTTCCCAGAACATTAGCCTGGAGTTTAGATTACTAGTCCAGTGGCATTACCACAACACCACCGCCTTCTCCTTTCTGCACCCAGGGCCATTTAAATCGTGATACAAACTGATTATTGGACTTAAGTGGGCAGGCAGTTGTAGGTATGAGTTATACACATGCTACAATTATACTCGATCTTTTCCATCTATCCAGCAAGTCTGGATTAATTAATCTCTGCCATGGTCTTAACCCTGCCACTCTCAAAAACCAGCAGCTCCCAATTGCGCTGTTGTAGAATCATACAATCCCTACAGTGTGGAAGCAGGCCATTCGGCCCATTGAATCCACACTGACCTTCCGAAGAGCATCCCACCCAGACCAACCCATCCCTGTAACCCTCCATTTACCATGGCTAATCCATCCGGCCTGCATACTATGGACAATTTAGCATGGCCAATCCACTTAACCTGCACATCTTTGGACTGTGGGAGGAAACCACAGATAGGGGGACAATGTGCAAACTCCACATAGCTCAAAGCTAGAATTGAACTCAGGTCCATGATGCTAGGAACCAAAGTCGATATTGCTTGATCTTTCAATCTTACAGAGATTTCTAATTACCATCACCGAGACTAGAGCTGAAAATGTGTTGCTGGTTAAAGCGCAGCAGGTCAGGCAGCATCCAAGGAACAGGAAATTCGACGTTTCGGGCACAAGCCCTTATGCCTGAAACATCGATTCTCCTGTTCCTTGGATGCTGCCTGACCTGCTGCGCTTTAACCAGCAACACATTTTCAGCTCTGATCTCCAGCATCACTTTTTAATCACCGAGACTAGCCCTGCACTAATCTGTTTCTTTGAATACATTTTCATGACACCTGTATGAGTCACACTAAAAATTGAAAAGCTTCTCTGATTGAAGGTTCTTAAACATGCTGTACCTGTCAGAACACATGGTTAAAGGCTCACATTTTAAACACAAAGACTGGAAGGTTTGCTATCTTTTTTGGAGTTCAATTGTGTACACTGGGCAGCTTCTTATGGAGGTGACAGGGGTAGGAAGGATGGACCCTAGCTGGAAAGCCAGTGAGACTCAAGCATTGCCACTTTGCAGGAAGGCCCACCATATTGTGAGCCAGTTAGGCACTTGAGAAGCCAGCAGTAGGCCTTCACATATGTCCCACCCACCAAGATCTACCAACCAATCAGAAGCCAACAGTTATATTGATTGGCAGCATCACTGGTGAGATGTGCCACCCACCCAAGATCTGCGTTCACTGCTGGATCCCTGGACAGAGGTGAGTGTGGGGAACCATGGGAATTGGGCTCTGAGGGAAGTGTGTGATGGGGGATGGGGGGGATGGTGTGAGCAGCAAGGGTGAGCATCATGGTTGGCTCGCAGTAACTCATCTCCTGACTTCCTGATGCATGGTTTCCTCGAGCAAGAGCTGAATGCCCTCAAAAAGAGAGACCTCCCATCCTCACCAGCATGGAGCCCGCTAGCAAACAGGCTCCTCCCACTTATTTCATGGTTCACTTCAGTGCCTGAGTGAGCAGTAAGGTGGGCACGCCATCCATGAGTCTTCCTGAGCCAGATCCAACTGAGGTAGAATTGAGAAGCTCGAGGTCTCCAGGCAAAATTCATCATGGGGAGGATATGACTGATCCACCAACTGATTCAGGCCCATTTTAAGTTCTGGTGTATTCAAATAAGAGTGGGGGTTGATAGGGGAAGGGATAGAATGAGTATTGAGTAGGAGGTAAAAGAAAGACAGAATAGGAGAGGCACTCCTGAATTGCAGTATGTCACCAATACCACCATATGGAGGGCCAGCTTCCTGTATTGTATCAATGCAGCAACTCACAAAAGCCTCCAGCAACAGTACCTCCCAACCTGTGACCTCTGCCACCAGGAAAGACAAGGGGAGCAGATACGTGGGAGCACCACCTCCTCTGCAAGAGCTGAAAATATCTCGTTTGAGCCACACATAATCCCATCTTGGCACGATATTGCCATTCCTTTTACTACTGCTCAGTCAATGTCCTGGAATTAATTCCCTTTCTGACTGCGCTTTGGCTGTACATACACTGCATGGATTACAGCAGTTTGAGAAGGCAGCTCACCACCACCTTCTCCATGGAAAACAAAGTCAATTAACACTAACTGAGCCATCAACGACCACATCCCCCGACTCACCTGGGTATAGTTTCAAGTGAAACCAACAATCATGTACAGCCTGTTGAAATTCAGCAAGTGTAGATGAGCCCAATAAACTGATACTTTTCTCTTGGAGCTGTTTGAATCTTTTCATATGAACCTTCTAAGAAAACTGCATTGAATAAGCCTATTCAAAGAATATGGGATGGGAACATAAGGAAAGTACTACAGACAGACACCCTCGTGATACATTGTGATAATTATGTGCAAATCATGAATGTCTGGTGGCAGGTGGAGTATATAGGGCACGATAACGGGAGACTGCGACCTGAGTACAGAATTGATCAGTTATTTGTGGTGTAACTAAGTGTGATGAAGGGCTTGGTCAAGTTGCACCAGTGAATGGGTTCCAGATACAAACAGCATGATGTGTAATGACGCATGTGGCCTGGAATATGAGACACTCCATAACATTGAGGCATTGACATTCATTCCAAAGAGAAACCGAATTGAAGATAATCAGGATGGAATTAACAACGCAGGTACCGGTCAGAGGGAGTATTGTGAATGTGTAAACAGATTTGATATCTGAGTTTGGAAAATACAGTATCCACAAGATAGATGCAGGTGCACAGAGAACTGGTGAGTCTTTCATGTCCATGCAAGAACTTGTTATTTGCACCAAACGAACTGGCAATAATTTGGAATGTTTATCGGTAATTTAGTTGGGAAATGTGAACATAATTTGATAGTTACCACACATTCCTTGAACAAAACTTTACATTTATCTTTGATGCTTGTTTTTTGATGATGATGTTAATAATTTGTGCAGCTTTAGTGTGTTCACATTGGTGTTTGATAAAGAAATTAGGGAAATGAGTTAATAGTTTTGAAGTAACTAGATTAGTTAAAACAAATCATGGGAAGTCAAAAAGGACATTTACTGCTCAAATCACATACAGTAGCTTTTATGAACAGCTAAGAAGTTTACTGAATATTATAGATCGAGACCGTCAAGTTCCTGAGAGTGGTGATGACCAACAATCTGTCCTGGTCTAGCCACATTGATACTACAGTCAATAAAGCACAACAATATCTCTACTTCCTCATGAGGCTAAGGAAATTCTGCATGTTCACAAGGGCTCTTACCAATTTTTATCGATGCACCGTAGAAGGCATTCTATCCGGATGCATTGCAACATAGTCTGGCAACTGCGCTTCCCAACACCGCAAGAAGTTACAGAGAGTCGTGAACACAGCCCAGTCTATCAGCCTTCCATCCAATGACTCTGTCTATACTTCTATCTGCCTCAGAAAAGCTGTCAACATAACCAAAGACCCCTCCTACCCTGGTCATAATCTCTTTTTCCCTCTTCCATCAGGCAGAAGATACAGAAGTTTGAATACACATATGAACAGTTTTAATAACAGCTTCTTCCCCATTATTTTCAGGCTTTTGAATGTTAATTCTGGTCTCTCTTTCTGCAACTTCTCTGCAGCTGTATTCTGCACTTTGTCCTGCTACCTTAATGCACTTTTTGTGATACAATCTGCCTGTAAAGCACGCAGAACACCACTTTTCACTGTATCTCTGTACATGTGACAGCACCAAATCAATCAGTCAGGTGTAGCTTTCTCTCTCACATTCTCTCTCTCACTCTTTCTATCTCTCAATCTCTCTGAATGCTTCCTGGGCTAGCCAAAGACTGCCTTTCGGAAGAAACAAGTTATTGTTCATATCCTCACAGGGGGTGGGAGCAAAGCTTGTGACTCACATATAAATAAATTGTGTGAAGATTGAACAAAATGCCACAATCCACAAGAAGACTTCATCTGCTTCTGACAAGAATAGGAGGAATCATCTTGAATAACCATCAGGGCTTTTGCCCGAAACGTCAATTTTCCTGCTTCTCGGATGCTGCCTGACCTGCTGTGTTTTTCCAGCACCACTCTAATCCTGATCTCTCAGCAACGGCCAATTGGACAAAAGGATAAACTGGACAAGCAAATGACAACTCGATAAGAAATGACATCTTGAAAATGTCAGTATTTCAGCCATTTAAACAGAGCTGAAAAGCTACAGATACCTCTTCAAGAGGGTAAAATGCAGGACACCAGAAAGAGGAGAGGCATGGTTATCACAGAGGGGTTGCAGATGGGAAAGCATGGACACGTGAAGACAGTATAAGACAGATGAGGCTGATATACCCTGACAGCAAATCTGTTCTCAGGAGTATAAGCAGCATCAACAGTACCAATGGACAATTGAGAAATGATTGGCATAAACCTCTCAACAATAATACAGAAACAAACTCTTGAGGGAAATCCAACTTTGAACAAAACAGAGCTTTTTGAAGTGGACCCATTACTGGCTCTCGTCTAACGCCTTGGTTACCTTGAGAAAACTTTGGACAGAGCAGAACATTTTAAAATGAAACATGCTGGCTTTGGCCTAACATTTTGATTAGATCAGGAAGACTGGCGAAAATGGAAGGCTCTTGTCATTTCCACTCATGAAGACCTATTTCATCCATTCCTTTGTCTAATCTGTCATCATCTGAACGTGAACATGATCTATATAGACTTCAATAAGATGCTTAACAAGATTCCTCATAGTGGACTGGTTAACAAGCTTAGATCTCATGGAACACAGGGAGAACTACCTATTTGGATACAGAACTGACTCGAAGGTAGGAGACAGAGGGTGGTGGTAGAAGGTTGCTTTTTTGGACTGGAGGCCTATGACTAGTGGTGTGCCACAAGGATCAGCGCTTTTCATCATTTATATAAATGATTTGGATGTAAACATATGAGGTATGGTTGGTAAGTTTGCAGATGACACCAAAATAAGTGGTATAGTGCACAGCCAAGAATGTTACCTCAGAGTACAACTGGGCCTTGATCAGATGGGAAAATGGGCTGAGGAGTGGCAAATGGAGTTTAATTTAGATACATGCGAGGTGCTGCTTTTTGGAAAGATCAGTCAGTGCAAGACCGATACACTTAATGGTAAAATCCTCGGGTGTGTTGCCAAACAAAGAGATCTTGCAGTATAGGCTCATAGCAGCTTGAAAGTGGCATCACAGGTAGATAGGATAATGAAGAAGGTGTTCGGTATGCTTTCCTTTGTTGGTCAGAGCATTGAGTATAGGAGTTGGGAGGCCATGCTAAGGCTGTACAGAACATTGGCTAGGCCATATTCAGAATACTGCATTCAGTTCTGGTCTCTCTGCTATAGAAAAGATGTTGTGAAACTTGAAAGTATTCAGAAAACATTTACAAGGATGTTGCCAGGCAAGGAGGTTTTGAGCTACAGGGAGAGGTTGAATAGATTGGGGCTATTTTCCCCGGAGCATGGAGGCTGAGAGGTGACCTTATTGAAGTTTATAAAATCAAGTGGGACATGGATAGGGTGAATAGCCAAAGTCTTTTCCCTGGGATGTTGGAGTCCAGATCTAGAGGGCATTGGTTTAAGGTGAGAGGGTAAAGATATAAAAGGGACCTAAGGGGCAACTTTTTCATGCAGAAGGTGGTGGTGTGTATGGAATGAGCTGCCAGAGCAAGTGGAGGCTGGTACAATTACAGTATTTAAAAGGCATCTGGCTGTGTATATGAATAGGAAGGATTTAAAGGGATATAGGCCAAATGCTGGCAAATGATTAATTTAGGATATCTGGTCAGCATGTTTGAGTTAGATCAAAGGGTTTGTTTCCATGCTATACATCTCTATGACTCTGTTACAGGTGGTGTGGTTTTCTTCTGCCTTTAGCTTTTGTTCCATACCCAAATAACCACCTTAAAATCACTTATAACATCTTCACCATCTTCCTCGTGTAACCTATGACTTCCCAACCCTAAATGTTACAGTTATATATCAGGGAATGTTAAAGCACTGTGAAATCAATCCTATATCTCTCCAAACCAAAAATCATTCAGTCTGACATCCCAGCAGGAAGCCTTTCAACCCCATTATGTCTTTGGTGGCTCTCTTAAAATGTTGTCTCATTGGTCCCAGTTCACTATCCGTTCCCCATAATCCTGCAAAATGTTCCCTTTCAAGAATCTGCATTTAAATGGCACCCTGCATTACCACTGGACATCACAGAGCACATTATGGCCTACAAAGTCTGTGGTTGCTGTTATTATGAGTGAATTACAGCAGCCAATTTGTGCACAGCAAGCAGCCACAAATAACAATATGATAATGACCAGATGATCCTTTTTTGTGTGATGTTGATTGATGAATGAATATTGGATGGGTGACCCAGAAGAACACCTGTTTATTTATTTGAAATATTCCCACAGATCCCTTATCTCCAACTAAGATTGTGGACAGGGGAATATCTGTACAAAAGACTGTATTTTGACAGGGATTACTGATCCAGCAGGAGTGTATCTTTAAGAAAGTTTACTGGCATCTCAACATAGTGTTCAGCTATAAAGGTACCCACGTCACTTTCAGTCAGAGTCTTAGAGTAATAGAGTCAATGTAGTCTTCTCTACCACAGTTCATCAATTATACAGTCAGCTCTTCTTTAAAGCGAAGGTGGCATTCTTGTGCAGCCCCACATTATAGAAAAATCGCGCATTAGAAACGGCGTTTAAAATGTTGGCGATGTAATTGTGTTACAGAATTTTAAAACGTTTGGCTTTAGAAACAGTATCCCCAATTCGTCAATCACATTACAGTGAATTTGCGTTAACGAAACACATGTTTTAGTAGAACAACCTGTATTCAGGAGGGAGCTGAATGTGGTCTTTGTGACTAAAAGGATCAAGGGGTTTGGAGAGGAAGCAGGAATGGGATACTGAAATTGCATGATCAGTAATGATCATATTGAATGGCGGTGCAGACTCAAAGGGCTGAATGGCCTACTCCTGTACCTATTGTTAATGCTTGTATCTTTTGTCAGTCAGCTATGTGTGTAATGTACACTAATGTCAATAAGCATAGACTCCAGAGTATGTCTGTATGCCTGTGGTATTACAGCCTTGTAAATAGTTAATATTAGATATGAACTTCAGATGGATGATGAAGACGATTCTGACTATCTGTGGCATATGTTATTTGGACTAAAATATATGATAAACAACATCTCAAACAGTGCAGCACTCTCTCAGTACCGTGTTAGAGTGTCAGCTTTACTTTCTTCATTCAAATCCTTGAGTGGGATTTGAACCTGATACCTTTTGACAGACCGGCCACCGCCTGAGCTGCAGCTGGATTAGCGAGCAGAATGGTTTCTGTTTCTCACAGTGTCACCCTGGAGCTGAGGCACTGCCTCCTCGGTAACCTTCAGCACTGGGAGAATGTGAACACAAAGATGGAAGCTTTTTAAAGCAGCACAATTCAGATTGAGCTCAAGCTGATTGCAGGATTGAAAGCAATCCAGAAGTTGCCAGTTCAAGTGTAAGTAGCCCCACGGGACTCCTGCTGCACTCAGCAATAAGTCCATTAACATATAGACTAGTAGCCTGCAGCCAGAGTGAGTGGAGCAGGAAATGCATGCTGGGCTAAATAGCCTGTGCAAACAGTCATGCCATTGAGGTATTTGTTAATAATATACTATGCATGTAACACTTCCTCTCACACTGTGTGTAATACAGGGATGAGTAGACAGAGTGAACCATAGGAGGCTGGCGGGCAGGAAGCCTCTAATTATCAATGTGGCCCAAGGCAACATCCCACAGATGTTGGAAACTGCTCTTGTGGCTGGTTTTGCCAAAGGTAGAGTTGATCTTTTCCTTCTGTTGTGAAAAAAGCCGGCGGTTTGTCAGTCCTCAGCGCTTTACTCACTTCATTAATGATTCAAATTCTTGCATGAAACCTGAAGAAGAGTTGTACAGAGGCTAACAGTGCCTGCTGCTGTGGTGTTGTATCATGTTTTCCATATCTTCATCATCGATGACACACTCAGTCCACATCCTGGTGCTCCGGCCTTGCGTTTGTATAGAGCGCTGGATAAGAAAGGTAAGAATCCTGTTCATAGATATAGAAAACAGGAGCAGAGGCTGGCCTTTCAGCCTTATGAGACTGCTCTGCCATTCAATATTGTAACGAGTACAAGTTCCCTAATTGGGCTGTTAATCTGGTCCAATCAGGGAGCCCTGGCTGACAGATATAAACAGGAGTATCAGAGGATCTGTTTACTCTGAGAGCTAGCTCTGAGGAAGTTGAATCAATCCACATGTAAATAAAGAGTGACTTGGTGACTGGATACTGGCCTCTGTGGAGTTATTTCAAAGATGATCATGGCTGATCATTTAACTCATTCCCCTGTTCCTGCTTTCTCCCCATGTCCTTTGATCCCTTTAACCCCAAGAACTATATCAAATCCCTTCTTGAAAACATTCAATGTTCTGCCCTCAGCTACTTTGGGTGGTAGAAATTTCACAGGCTTCTCACTCTCTGGATGAAGAAATCTCAGAATTTCAAATACTCCAGAACCTTAGAGTATGATCCCTGGTCCTCGACTCCTGGTCATCAGGAAGATTTATCCTGTGTGGTCCTGTTAGAATTCTACAGGTTTCTCTGACGACACCTCCCCATTCTTCGAAACTGCAGTGAATGTAGTTCTAACCAAACCCATCTCTCTTCTTTCGAATGCAACACAATTTGTTAATCATAGAATTTATAGCACGGGACAGGCCACAGTTCATATGCCTACTCCCACAGCACATGTTCTTTCCATGGGATGTGGACAAATATTTGTTGCCTAGAGACTAATTTCCAATTCCCGATTTATAACGAATTACAAATGTATTTTAAATTAATTATATTTCGCCAGTGGAAGAACTTGAAACAATGATGTCAGGATGTTAGCACTGAGATTGCTAGTCTAGTAACTGCACACACACACTTTGAAATTAACAATTCCTTACGAACACAAGTGTCAGCACTGATGCAGAGATCATGGCCTCTGCCTCTGAATCTAAAGATCATAGAGTCTTGGAGATATACAGCACAGAAACAGATCCTTTAGTCCAACAAGAAACCTTCTCTCCCACCCAAAACCTGATGGCCTGCTGAGTCCACCTGGACAGGCAACCACCAACTATTCAACTACAGAAGCTATCCCAGCTGACTTCAAGTTTGGTTCTGAAAAAAGAAACTTCAAGATGTAACAGACCTTTAATGATCTTTGGGACTGATCTTAACTTCATCTTCATAATTATCTTTTATCCATACCTACATTTAATCTTTGTAAAATGAATTTTAGTTAATAATTATATTACTTTTATTGTAACAAGGACAGCAGTTGTTTTGTTATCAATTAACTTTATCTTGTATAATACTAAAGTTTTTTTTGCTTGGTTATTTTTTAAGTGAAGTGCTTGCAAATTAAAAGAGAATTACAATTGCCCACATAAATTCTTGACACATGAGGAAATACTTTTGACATGGCCATAACCCTTGTGTTAATACATATGCTATTGGACAGAGAACGTGACTGACAGGAAGGAGGGCTGAGGACAAAATAAAATGTGATATCTAGGTTAGATGTTCAATAATGCTCCATCACCTGTCAATTAGAAGCCAAGATGTCTGCATAGCTCTAAATTTTCATGAACACAAGATGTGCAGGGCTGTCATCTTAGCATGATAGTTCATGACTCTTCCTATCCATTTAAGAAGTGATTCACTGAGTAAGCTGGTCACTGTATTTAGCAATCCTTGCATCCTATCTGAACTCAATTCTTTAGATAGAAGGCCATCTGAGTTTGTTACTGTATTAGAATGCAGAATAATATTGAGAGAAACCAAAATATAGAGCACCTACTATTAACTAGATTAGTAGTAGGTGCTGACATCTGACATCTCAGTGAACCTATGTCTCTTTAAAGTCACAGAGCCACATTATCACAGAAAAAGGCAATTTGGTTCATCCATGAATCCATAAAAGTCTGGGTCCCCTAGTTCTTGTGCCATGAGCTAAATTGATTTTCTTTGCATTTCTTTTCTAGAATCATTATCCCGTTCACTACTATCAAACCTTTATGATGTGGAGGTGCCAGTGTTGGACTGGAGTGGACAATTTGATCAGAGGTCACACAACTCCAGATTACAGTCCATCAGGTTTATTTGAAATCATAAGCTTTTGGAATGCTAACCCTTCACCTGACAAAGGAGCAGTGATCTGAAAGCTTGTGATTTCAGTTAAACTGTTGGACTATAACCTGGTGTCGTGTGACTTCTGATCAAATCTCCAGTCAATCACCTTTGTTCAAAGGAGAACAACCCCAACTATAGACCGTAAGACCTGGGAGGAGACATTGGCCATTCAGCCCTCTGAGTATGCTCTACCAATGAGATCATGGCTGATCCTCGGCTCTGCTTTCCAGGCTTATCCTTCATTTCCCAAGTGATTAGAAATCTGTCGATGTTAAACAACCCAGTCTTGACAGCCCCCTCAGAGGTAAAGTATTTCACAGATTTACTGTCCTCTAGGAGAAAAACAAACCCTCCTCATCTCTGTCTTAAATGTGCAACCCCTTACTCTGAGATTATGCCCTCTGGTCAGAGGCTCTCCCACAGGGGAAACTACCTCTCAGCATCTACTCTGCAAGTCCCCAGCGAATCTTCCATGTTTCAGTAAGATCACCTTTCATTCTTCTCAATTCCAAAGAGCCCACCTACTCGACCTGTCCTCACAAGAAAATCCCTTCAAAGCCAGAACCAACCAAATGAATATTTCCTAGCCTACCTCCAATGCCAGTACATCTTTTCTTAGATAAAGGGACCAAAACTGTTCACAGTATTCCATGTGTGGCCTGATATAGTTTTGGTAAGACCACCTTTTTTTATACTCCTTTCTCATTGAAATAAAGACCAACATCTATTTGCCTTCCCTATTCCTCACTGAACTTGTATGCCAGTTTATTGTTATTAATGCATGAGGACTCCAAATCCCTCTGTGCTGCAGCTTTCTGCAGTCTTTCCCTATTTCAATACTATTCAGCTTCTGTACATTCCCTGCCAAAGTGCATAATCTCACATTGTCCCATATTATGTCCCATCTGCCAAGTTTTTGCCCAGCCTCTTAATTTCTATATCTCCCCGCAGTATCTTTGTGCCATCCTCAAGACTCGCCTCCCACCTATTTTAGTGTCATTAGCAAATTTGGCAATTGTACACTCATTCCCTTTCCCATTCATTCTCCAACCTAACCTTGCTGCCAAAATTCCACACCTCGAAACATTCTGGTAAATCTCCACTATACACTCTCAAACACTCTCACAAACTTCTCAAAGTGTGGCGACCAGAACAGGATACGATATTTCAGTTGTGGCCTAACCACAGCTTTATAGAGATTCAGGATAACTTTCTTCTTTTTACTTGATGCCTGTATTTTTGAAAGATATCTACTTTGCTAACCGCACTCTAAATAAGGCCTACCGCTGTCAAAGATCTCTGCACCCAAATTCCTCTGTCCCTGCTTTAGAATGGTGTTTCAAAGATTCCCAAGCAAGGTTACCCAGCTTATTAGAGCTGATAAAGTGTGATGCTGGAAAAACACAACAGGTCAGGTGCAAGAGAGTCGACATAATCCTTCTTCAGTTTATTAGGGCTCCAGACAGATTACCCCAAATTGTCACACATCCAGGTGAGGAGGCATGAACTGGTTCCAATTCTTTATTCACCACTATTCAGTTGGTTATAACAAGGTTAAACTAAAATGGATTCTAATTAGCAAAGTTGGATCACATGGGATTCCGTTTGCTGATTGGAAACAAAATTTGCTCAATGGCAGGAGACAGAGGGTGGTGTTAGAGGATTCTTTTCCAGACTGGAGGCCTGTGACCAGCAGTGTTCCAAAGAGATCCGTATTTGGTCCACTTTTGTTTGTCACTTATATAAATGATTCAGTTCAGAATATAGAAGGCATGGTTAGTAAGTTTGGGGATGACATCAAGTTTGGTCATAGAGTGAACAGTGAAGAATGTTCTCTAGGATTACAAAGAGATCTTGATCAATTGGGTTAATGAGCTGCTCAGTGGCAGATGGAGTTTAATCTGGATAAATGTGAGGTATTGCAATTTGGTAAAACAAACAAGGGCAGGACTTATACAATTAAAAGTAGGGTCTTGAGTAGTGTTAGAGAACAGAGAGACCTAGGGGTTCAGGTATATAATGCCTTGAAGTCTGCATCATATATAGATAAAGTGGTGAACAAGGCATTTAGCAAGCTTGTCTTAATTACTCAGACCTCTGAGTACAGGAGTTGGGATGTTATGTTGAGGTTGTACAGGACATTGGTGAGGCCACTTCTGGAGTACTGTGTACAGTTTTGGTCACCATGCTATAGGAAGGATATTATTAAGCTGGAGAGGGTTGAGAAGAGATTTGCCAGGAATGGAGTGTTTGAGTTATAAGGAGACTTATTAGACTGGGACTTTTGTCACTACAATGTTGGAGCTAGAGGGATGACTTGATAGAGGTTTATAAAATCATGAGGGGTATAGATCAGCTGAATGAGAGGTATCTTCTCTCTAGGGTGGATGATTTGAAGACCAGGAGGCATATTTTTGAGGTGAGAGGAGAAAAATTTTAAAAAGACATGAGGGGCAGCCTTTTTACATAGAGAGTGGTTCATGTGTGTAATGAACTTCCTGAGGAAGTGGTAGACGTGGGTACAGTTAGAACATTTGAAAGGCATTTGGATAAGTACATGAATAATAAATATTTGGAGGGATATGGGCCAAGTTGCAGGCAGGTGGGACTCCTTTAGTTTGGGATTCTGGTTAGCATGGACTGGTTGGACCGAAGGATCTGCTTCCCTTCCTTTAGATGCTTTTTCCTCAGACCAAATGAATTTATGTTTTAAAAGAAGCTCAGTTTAACCAGGACTTCTTGAATTTGCGAAATAATTAGTTGCTAAGCATGAAAAGAAATAATAATACAACATCCATACACATAGATTAGAAATAAGAAGTATGTCCAAAAAAGGTTGAAAAGATATTCGGACCAGTCTCTAAGTTTCATGATGAGTAGACAATGGGATGATATAGCTGTTATTTTGCGTGATACTGGTAGCACCAGTGTTGGCAGGTGAGCAGTTCATTTTGAAGTGCATGACTTTGCAGAGCAGCTGAAAGTCCTGTTTCGTTTTGACTGCAATATCACTTGTGTTCTGCCTTTTAACAAAGAGAGGAAGAGACTTCCTTTCTTTTTATCTGCAGCACAGGAGTGACTAAGGGTTTTCTCAGCTGTGACCCTCACAGCACATTTATTTTCCCACTAGGACACACAGACCAAGATCTGGGCTTTACACCTGTATTGTGTATTCTTGAAAGTATAATCAGAAACATGTCTCTTACCCAGACTGCTTACTTTCTCTCAATATATTCACAGTCAAAGACAAATTACAAAAGGTTACAGTGTAGATTTCAGTGCATCTCAACCTTTGAAGTCCTTCTCTTTGAAGCCTCCTTGCCACCTGTCAGGTATGATATTCCATGGTTTACCTCAAAGCTGGGGATAATCCACACAGACCTTCTAGACAGACACTGAACTACATTCATAGCAATTTTTTTGGCTGTGTGTCTTTTTTTTTAAATGCTGCAATTACTGGTTCAATGTGTCCATTGGTGATCTAGAGTTATAACTGTTGTCATGACAATGATGCAGAAATCAAAACTGTCCCTTCCTAACCCTTCTGCTAAACCTCTTACTTATTTGTATCAAATTACATCTGCCTCTTGCCTGTCATTCAACAAATCTATGTCTTGTTGCAGTTCATTGGTATCAAACTTCACTGTTTGCTACACATCTAAGTACTGTTAAGCACAAATACTAAAATTTTGCTCTCAATTCCAGTCTCCAATCATTTATACATATTAAGAAAACACTTTATATAGCATATTTGGGTAAAAAACAATAAAACATGCAATATTGATTGTAGTACAGAGAATTAGAATGTTACTCAATACACTGGTCATGGTATTTTTAAGAAAAAAAGCAGTTGTCTTCATATTAATCACTGGGCAACACCACTGTATTGTTCCTTTTCATCTAAAAAAAGGAGTATTCATCACTACTTTCTGCTTATCATCTTTCCGGCAATTGTGTTTCCATCCTGTCACTGTTCCTTTAACATTCCTTACCTACTTAAGTCTGGAACACCAATTCAGGTGTTAATGCAGTTGATTTTCCCAAACCATTTGGTATTCCAGCAAATGTCATGAATGTAAATTTGCATCAATGGCAAAATTATGTTGCATTATCTAGCAACGTGGCTGATGTCACTTCCCACTGGTCTGTAAACAGAAATGTAGTGTTGCATTGCTACTCCTGACAGATGCTGAAAATGTTGTTCTTTCCTGTTACAATCATTTAACACCAAATAATATGCACGCAGCATCTCTAATGCAGTAAATGATCTGAAGGAACTCCAAGGTAGTGTTATCAAAACAAAATTTGATTCTGAGCCACATCAGGAGATATTCAGGCAGGTGATCAAAATGGTCAAAGGGGTATGTTTTAAGGAGCATCTTAAAAGGAGAAAAAAATATCGGGAGTTGGAGAGATTCAGGGTGGGAATGTCAAATGTTAGGACCTGGCAGCTGTTGGCATGGCCGTCAATGATGGACTGAATAAAATATGGATGCCCTGGAATCCGGAACTAGAGAAGCACAGACATCATGCTAGGGCATAGGGCTTAGGGCTGGGAGAGATTTCTAGTGAGAGGCATGGATCGTTTTGAAAACATGGATGGATTTTAAAATTAAAAGATTGCTTAACTGGAAGCCAATGTAGGTCATAACGCCATAAAGATGTACAGCATGGAAACAGACCCTTTGGTCCAATTTGTCCATGTCGACCAGATATCGTAAATTAATCCAGTCCCATTTGCCAGCATTTGGCCCTTATTGGTCCAAACCCTTCCTATTCACATACCCATCTAGATGCTTTTAAATGTTGTAATTTACCAGCCTCCACCACACCCTCTGACAGCTCATTCCATACATACACCATCCTCTGCATGAAAACGTTCCCCTTTAGACTCCTTTTCATTATTCCCCTCTCACCTTAAACCTATGCCCTCCAGGCCACAGCGGATGGGGTCGAATGGGTTGTGGTGTGAATTGGGATATGGGCAGCAGAGATTTGGATGACTTCAAATTTAGAAAGGATAGAATATGGGAGGTAAGTTGGATTGCATTGAAATAAGTCTGGAAATAGCAAATTGATCGTGATTACAAAAAGATCAACTTGTCCTGATAAAGTAAATGTGAAGAGGTGCAAGGGCAAATTGTTCCTGGTTGCTGTAGAATCCTAACTTCCCTCAAGATCCTTTATAGAAGCAGAATGCCAATGGGCATCAGCTGTGTTGTTATCTCTCTTTGCTTCTGAATCACAGGGATGTGGGGTGAAGTCTGATTCTCACAATCTGTGCTTCTCTAATTCCAGACTCCAGGGCATCCATATTTTATTCAGTCCATCATTGACGGCCATGCCAACAGCTGCCAGGTCCTAACATTTGACATTCCCACCCTGAATCTCTCCAACTCCCGATTTTTTTTTTCTCCTTTTAAGATGCTCCTTAAAACATACCCCTTTGACCATTTTGATCACCTGCCTGAATATCTCCTGATGTGCCTCAGAATCAAATTTTGTTTGATAACACTACCTTGGAGTTCCTTCAGATCATTTACTGCATTAGAGATGTTGCGTGCGTATTATTCGGTGTTAACTGATTGTAACAGGAAAGAGCAACATTTTCAGCATCTGTCAAGAGTAGCAATGCAACACTACATTTTTGTTTACAGACCAGTAGGAAGTGACATCAACCACAAAACCTAGGCACTGCTGTATGAGGGGTATCAACTTTCAGATAAGACATTAAACTGAGTTCTCAGGTAAATATGAAAAGTTTCATGGCATGATTTGAGATAACTGATCGATATAGAGCTTCATGGTAAATATTACAATTGAACTTGAATCAAATTTCTTTAATTTCAAATTACAAATAAAGATCCATTTTGCTTTACCTGATGGCTTACAAATAAATAATCAATTCTCATCACTGCTGCTCCCAATGCGATTTCTTTTCCTTGATGAAGAGTTGCATTTTTGAATTATCCTTCAAGGTTAACACACACTCATTTACCTGATACTCTCCTGCATCTGTTTTCAGGTTTTTCATCACACTGATTTTTTTAAATCTCTATTCTTTCATGGATTTATATCTGGAAATTGTGCTTTGGTTGGTGCCAATTAATTGTCTAAAGGACTAGTGTATTACGCACAGCAACAACAGTGAACATTAATGGCTCTTTGAAACATGTATTCTACAATGTAGTTTTATATAACTGAAGACTCAATCCTGATGAAGGGCTTTTGTCCGAAATGTCAATTTTCCTGCTCCTTGGATACTGCCTCATCTGATGTGTTTTTCCAGCACCACACTCTTGACTCTCATCTTCAGCATCTGCAGTACTCATTTTCGCCAAGATATCTTTATGTCCATACTTCAAATCTTCTTGCAACAAAAGCCAACACACAATCCTGCTTGTTTTACTTGCCTGTTAGCTTTCAGTAACTAATGAATGAGGACAGTCAATTTCCTTTAGATATCAACGCTCACTGGAGGAGGAGGCTCCACAAATATTTTCCTTCCTCAATAATGGAAGAGCCCAACACGTAATTGCATTCACAGCAATCTACAGCCAGAAGTACAGAGTGGATGATCCATCTTGACCTCCACTGGAGGTCCCAGCATCACAGGTCACAGTCTTCAGCTGATTCAATTCAATCCATATGATATCAAGAAACAGTTGAAGGCACTGGACGCTGCAAAGGCTATGGGTTCTATTTCAACAAAAGTATTGAAGACATTAGTCTAGACCTTGTCACATCCCTAGCCAAGCTTTTCTGGTACAACTACTACACTGACACCCACCTGACAATGTGGAAGATCCACCAGATATGTCCTGTACACTAAAAGCAGACAAATCTAACCTGGTTATTTACTGCCCCATCAGTCTACTCTCGATCATCAGTAAAGTGATGGAAGGGGTAAGTAACAGTGCTATCAAGCAGCACCTGCTCAGCAATAACCTGCTCAGTTTGGGTTCTGCCAGGGCCTCTCAGCTCCTGACCTCATTTGGTTCAAACATGGACAAAACAGCTGAATTCCAGAGATGAGGTGAGAGTGACTGCCCTTGACATCAGATCACATTTCATCAAATATGGTAACAGGAGGCCCTAGCAAAACAATAGATATTGCTTTGAAACTCTCTGCTGGTTGAAATCATACCTGACACAAAGGAATATGGTTGGGGTTGTTGGTCATCTAAGCTTGAGGCCAGCTCTGCAGGAGTTCCTCAGGATAGTATCCTAGACGTAATCATTTCCAGCTGCTTCATCAATGATCTTCCCTTCACCATAAGGTCAGATGTGGGGATGTTCGCTGATGATTGCACAATGTTCAGCACCGTTCACAACTCCTCAGATACTGAAGCAGCCCATGTTCAATTACAGCAAAACCTGGACAATATCTAGACTTGGGCTAAAAGTTGACAAATAACATCTGCGCAATGCAGATGTCAGGAAATGAACATCTCCAACAAAAGTGGATCTAACTATTACCCCTTCACATTTAATCTCATTCTCAGCACTGAATCCCCCACTATCAACAACCTGGGGTTTACATTGATCATAAACTTTGCTGGACTAGCCATATAAATAACATGGTTACTAAAGGAAATCAGAGACTAGTAATCCTTCAGCAAGTAACTCACCTCCGGACTTCCCAAAGCCTGTTTACCATTTACAAGGCACAAGAGTAACAGGTAGGCAGGATAGTGAAGAAGGCATTTGATACCCTTTCCTTTAGAGTAGATTAGAGAAGCTTTTATTTGTCATTTCTACCATATACAACCGATACAGTAAAAAAACGAATCCTCCAGGACCAAGGGTATTACATTGACAGCACAAACTACACAATCATAAAAAGGGGCAGCATAAAGTGCATAAGAAGTGCAAAACATGCAAGTTACAGTGTAATAACAGAATGATAATTAATAGACATTGTTCTAGCAGCAAATCGAAGTTGTGCAAAGAATTTCAGATGGAAAAGAATTCGATAATATGGTGTTAAAGAGTCTGATGACTTGGGGGAAGAAACTGTTGCACAGCCTGGCCATGAGAGACCAAATGCTCCTGTATCTTCTGCCAGATGGTAGGAGAGAGAAGAGTTTGAGTGAGGGGTATGTGGGGTCTTCCACAATGCTCTGAGCCTTTCAGATGCAGCGAGGGTGGAGAGACCCCCATGATCTTCCCAGCTGTCCTCACTATCCGTTGTAGGGTCTTACGATCCAAGATAGTGCAATTCCCGAACGAGGCAGGGATGCAGCAGCTCAGGATACTCTCAGTTGACCTTTATTGGTCAGTGCATTGGGTATAGGAGTTGGGAGATCATGTTGTGTCTGTACAGGACATTGGTTAGGCCACTTTTGCAATATCGCATGCAATTATCGGAAGGATGTCATGAAACTTGAAAGGGTTCTGACAAAATTTACTAGGATGTTGCCAGGGTTGGAGGCTGGGGCTGTTTTCCCTGGAGCATCGGAGGCTGAGGGGTGAAATTATGGAGGTTTATAAAATCATGATGGGCATGGATAGGATAAATAGATAAGGTATTTTCCCTAGGGTAGGGAAATCCAGAACAAGAGGCCATAGGTTTAAGGTTTGGTCGTATGAGGAAAGGCTGAGGCACTTGGGGCTGTTCTCATTGGAGAAAAGAAGGTTTAGGGGTGACTTGATAGAGGTGTACAAGATGATTAGGGGTTTAGATAAGGTTGACCATGAGAACCTTTTTCCACATATGGAGTCAGCTATTACGAGGGGGCATAGCTTTAAATTAAGGGGTGGTAGGTATAGGACAGATGTTAGGGGTAGATTCTTTACTCAGCGAGTCGTGAGTTCATGGAATGCCCTGCCAGTAACAGTGGTGGACTCTCCCTCTTTATGGGCATTTAAACGGACATTGGATAGACATATGGAGGATAGTGGGCTAGTGTAGGTTAGGTGGGCTTGGATCGGCGCAACATCGAGGGCCGAAGGGCCTGTACTGCGCTGTATTTTTCTATGTTCTATGTTCTATGTAAGAGGGGAAAGATGAAAAGGGAACAATGGGGCAACTTTTTCACACAGAGGGTGGGGAGTGTGTGAAATGAGCTGCCAGAGGAAGTGGTGGAGGCTGGTACAATTACAACATTTAAAAGATATCTGGATGGGTACATGAATAGGAAGGATTTTGCGGAATATGGGCCAAGTGCTGGCGAATGGGACTGGATTAATTTAGGATATCTGGTCAGCATAGACAAGTTGGACTGAAGGATCTGTTTCCATGCTGTACATCTCTATGACTCTATGACTCTAAGTCAGGGGTGTGATGGAACACTCCCCACTTACCTGGATGAGTGAAGCCTGACATCTTCTTGGAAAAAGCAACCTGCTTGATTGACAGAATGTCATCAAACATTCACTTCTACCTAACAGATTGCACCTAAATTGGAAGGGGACTCATATACTGGCAGGGGGATTTGCTACAGCTGCTCAGGATGATTTAAGCTAGAAAGGTGGTTGGGGGGTGGGGTAGAGTGGTGTATGGGACCCAGGGAGATAGTGAGGAAAGAGATCAATCTGGGAGACTGGTCCAGCTGAGAACAGAAACGAGTCAAACAGTCAGGGCAGGCAGTGACAAAGCAGAAAACAAGGTAGGACTGATTCATTAAAATGCATTTATTTCAATGCAGGAGGCCCGACAGGGAGGGTAGATGAACTCAGGTATAGTTAGGAACATGGGACTGGAATATCATAACAATTACTGAAACATGGTTCAGGGATGGCAGGACTAACAGCTTAATGTTCCAGGATACAAATGCAACAGGAAGGACAGAAAAGGAGGCAAGTGAGGAGGGGGAGTGGTGTTTTTGATAAGGGATAGCATTACAACTGTACTGAGGGAGGATATTTCTGGAAATACAGCCAGAGAAGTTATTTGGGCTGAACTGAGAAATAAGAAAGGGATGATCATGTTATTGGAATTGTATTATAGACCCACTAATAGAGGGAAATTGAGAAACAAACTTGTAAGGAGATCTCAGTTATCTATAAGAATAATAGGGTGGCTATGATCAGGGATTTTAACTTTCCAAACATAGACTGGGACTGCCATAGTGTGAAGGGTTTAGATAGAGAGGAATTTGTTAAGTGTGTACAAGAAAATTTTCTGATTCAGTATGTGGATGTACCTACTAGAGAAGGTGTAAAACTTTACCTACTCTTGGGAAATAAGGCAGGGCAGGAGACTGAGGTGTCTGTGGGGGAGCACTTTGGGGCCAGCAATCATAATTCTATTAGTTTTAAAATAGTAATGGAAAAGGATAGACCAGACCTAAAAGTTGAAGTTCTAAATTGGAGAAAAGCCAATTGACAGTATTAGGCAAGAACTTTCAAAAGCTGATTGGAGGCAGATGTTCACAGGTAAAGGGACGACTGGAAAATGGGAAGCCTTCAGAAATGAGATAACAAGAATCCAGAGAAAGTATATTCCTGTCAGGGTGAAAGGGAAGGCTGGTAGGTATAGGGAATGCTGGATGATGAAAGAAATTGAGGATTCGGTTAAGAAAAAGAAGGAAGCATATGTCAGGTACAGACAGGATAGATCGAGTGAATCCTTAGAAGAGTAGAAAGGAAGTAGGAGTATACCTAAGAGCGAAATCAGGAGGGCAAAAAGGGGACACGAGATAGCTTTGGCAAATAGAATTAAGGAAAATCCAAAGGGTTTTTACAAATACATTAAGGACAAAAGGGTAACTAGGGAGAGAATAGGGCTCCTCAAAGATCAGCAAGGCAGCTTTTGTGTGGAGCCACAGGAGATGGGGGAGATACTAAACAAGTATTTTGCATCAGTGTTTACTAAGGAAAAGGACATAGAAGATATAGAATGTAGGGAAATAGATGGTGACATTTTGAAAAATGTCCATATTACAAAGGAGGAAGTGTTGGATGTCTTGAAATGCACAGAAGTGGAAAAATCCCCAAGACCTGATCATGTGTACCCGAGAACTCTGTGGGAAGCTAGAGAAGTGATTGCTGGGCCAATGGGCTGAGATATTTGTATCATCGATAGTCACAGGTCAGGTGCCAGAAGACTGGAGGTTGGCTAACGTGGTGCCACTGTTTAAGAAAGGTGGTAAGGACAAGCCAGGAAATTATAGACCAGTGAGCCTGACATCAGTGGTGGGCAAGTTGTTGGAGGGAATCCTGAGGGACAGAATGTACATGGATTTGGAAAGGCAAGGACTGATTAGTGATAGTTAACATGGTTTTGTTCATGGGAAATCATGTCTCACAAACTTGATTGAGTTTTTTGAAGAAGTAACAAAGAAGATTGATGAGGATAGAGCGATAGATGTGATCTATATGGACTTCAGTAAAGCGTCCGACAAGGTTCCCCATGGGAGACTGGTGAGCAAGGTTAGATCTCATGGAATACAGGGAGAACTAGCCATTTGGATGCAGAACTGGCTCAAAGGTAGAAGACAGAGGGTGGTTGTATAGGGTTGTTTTTCAGACTGGAGGCCTGTGACCAGTGGAATGGCACGAGGATTGGTGCTGGGTCCACTATTTTTCATCAATTATGTAAATGATTTGGATGTGAGCCTAACAGGTATAGTTAGTAAGTTTGCAGATGACACTAAAATTGGAGGTGTAGTGGACAGCGAAGAGGGTTACCTCAGATTACAACAGGATCTTGATCAGATGGACCAATGGGCTGAGAAGTGGCAAATGGAGTTGAATTTAGATAAATGCAAGATGCTACATTTTGGGAAAGCAAATCTTAGCAAGACTAATACACTTAATGGTAAGGTCCTTAGGAATCTTGCTGAACAAAGAGACCTTGGAGTGCAGATTCATAGCTCCTTGAAAGTGGAGTTGCAGGTAGCTAGGATAGTGAAGAAGGCGTTTGTTATGCTTTCATTTATTGGTCAGAGTATTGAGTACAGGAGTTCGGAGGTCATGTTATGACTGTACAGGACATTGGTGAGGCCACTGTTGGAACTTTGTGCGCAATTCTGGTCTCCCTCCTGTCAGAAAGATGTTGTGAAACTTGAAAAGGTTCAGAAAAGATTTACAAGGATGTTGCCAGGGTTGAGCTATAGGTAGAAGTTGAACAGGCTGGGGCTGTTTTCCCTGAAGCGTCGGAGGCTGAAGGGTGACCTTATAGCGATTTATAAAATCATGAGGGGCATGGATAGGATAAATAGACAAAGTCTAGAGGGCATAGGTTTAAGCTGAGAAGGGAAAGACATTAAACAGACTTAAGGGGCAACCTTTTCATGTAGAGGGTGGTATGTGTATGGAATGAGCTGCCAGACGAAGTGGTGGTGGCTAGTAGAATTGCAACATTTAAAAGGCATCTGGATATGTATATGAATAGGAAGGGTTTGGAGGGATATGGGCCGGGTGCTGGTGGTGGGACTAGATTGGGTTGGGATATCTGGTCGGCATGGACGGTTTGGACTGAAGGGTCTGTTTCCATGCTGTACATCTCTATGACTCTAACCGATACATAGTGGCAGTGGATGATGCACTGCAGCAACTCACCAATGCTTCTTAGACAGAACCTTCCAATCCACAATCATTACCACCAAAAGGACAAAGCCAGAGTTACAAGGGAATACACAGGTTCCCCTCTGGGGCAATCATCTTTCTGACTTGGAAACATATTGCATTCCTTCAGTGTCATTGAATCAAATTCTTGAAAGTCCCTCCCTAATGATATTGTGGGTCTATCTACAACCAATGGGCTGCAGTGGTTCAGGAAGGCAGTTCAGTTCATCACCACCTTCTACAGGATAATAAGGGATGAGAAACAAATGCTGTCCACTCATTAAAGGTTGCACCTCTGAATACTGACCTTTGTTCACCCCATAAATTACTGTAGATGAACCTTCTCAACCTCTGTTTATCACGAAACTACTGGCTTCACATCCCTAACTCTGTATCCTCCTCCAGTCCTCAACCCACTGAGATCTTGCACATCCTCAACCCACTGAGATCTTGCGCACCCTGTGTCTCTCGGGTATCCCATATTTCCTTTACTTCACAATTGGCAGACGCACCTTCAACTGCCTAGGCCTTAAAGTGTGGAACTCCCTCCCCAAAACACTGTTCTCCTCTTTTCAGACTGTGAGAGGTTAGAAATGTAGTTTCTGCAGGCGGTGGTGGTTTGCGATGTTGTTTTTGCAGATGGGCGATGGGGTGTTGTGGGGGAAGGTGTGGGGGAGACATTATACAAACGGTCGCGGGATTCTTGCAGCATACTTAAAGCTAAGATTTTAACAAATATAGAAGTTTTTTTTAAGAAATAGTTTTAAGCTAAGAAATAACTTTAAAGTGTTGTAGCTGACCACAAAAGAAGCAGTAGGGGCATTTCACAATAAGCTTATGGTATGATATGGGGAACTGGATAAAATAACAGGAATACGGACAAGGACAGCAGGATAGCCAGATAAGGAAAATTAGAGAAAAACAAGTGAGGTAAATCAATTTATGATAGGGTGAGACTAGACTAATGGGAAAAAGGGAGTTGTGATTCCACAACTTGCAAACTGAATAAGAATGCGTACATGCTTTGTAGTGTGCGCTTGTTTGCCTGCCTGCTTGCTCACACGGGCGCCCGTTCTTGCAAGACCGTATAGAATAAAATGTTCTTGTTTCCTAGGCTTTGTCTCAGACTGAATTGTGAGTGATTTTTGTTTCTCACAAGACTCATCTTAAAACTCAATCCTTCAACCACATATTTAGTGACTAGTCTTAAAATTTCCATCTGTGGTTCAGTGTCCATTAATGTCCGATAACGTTCCTGTTAAATAGCTTGAGACAGCTTATTTTGAAGGCATTGTACAAATGCAATTTGTTGTTGTTGCTATACCAGTTGAACCACTAGGTGGAGTGCTTAGCAATTTTCCATAAAGTTTAATTGGACACTTCCTTGTTTCCCAGGGCTACAGGCCTTCTGAGGGCTGTTTCCCATTTCCTGGTAGTTTTAATTGTCTTCCTAACATACTAGTTCCAAGATAAACATTTTGTCCGGAACTGTCAAACTGTATTCTGCAGTATGAGTGAGAGAGAGAGAGACACCATAGAGAATAAGAAGAGGCCATTCAGCCTTGAATTTGTTCAGCCTTTCAAGTGGATTATGGCTGATCTTTATATTAACTCCACTTGCCTTAGTTCTGTAATTCTTAGAGACACAAATCTGAACATTCTCAATGGACACTTCAGTTTCCTTTTGAGGTTCAGTCTGCCCTTCGTGTGGAGAACTGCTTCCTTATTATTCCCATAGACCGATTCTACAGTTCTGCCAGCCCCCACACCATTTTCTCCTGGTCTCTCCTACTGTTAAGGCCAACATTTATTGTTCCATCCCTTATGACCAGAGCTTTTCAGATTCAATCGCATTGCTGTCACATGTCAGTCAGACCAGTAATTTCCTATTTTTTCAATCAGGAAACAGAGGGGCTTTTCCTGACAACTGATGATGGTTTCAACATTAAACTTTTAATTCCTGATTTTTATTGAATTTGAATTCAGCTATTGCCATGACAACATTTGAACTCGGATCCCCAGAACATTTGGCTGGGACTCTGGATTTACAGTCTAGCAATAATACCACTGGGCCACCGCCCCCTGTTCTCTATCTAATTTATCAACTCCTTTAATCGTCTTAACCCCTCAATTAGCTCATCCCTCAACCTTTTATATTCAAGGGAATATAAGTTCAGGCTTTGCTTATAATTTAACTCCAGTATCATTGTGGTGAATCTATGAGGCAGTTCTTCCAAGACATAGTTTCAAAGAACATCAGGAATTTCTCCAGGCAATACTTATCTCTCAAACAGGATCATTGAAACAAATGCTTTTTATGTTATAGCTGTAGCTGGGATCTTGCTGTGCACTGTGCATAAACTGCTATGTTTCCTATTTTACAAATTTTATAAGTGACCCCCACTTCATACTTACCTCATTGACTGAAGACCTTTTAGGATGTCCTGAAGCCAATTATATAGTTCAACGGAAAGGCTTTACTCTGCCAATGTTTAGTTGGTCTGCCACTACAACCTGAATTAGAATTAGAATTAGCTTTATTGTCCATATGTACTCAAATAAGTACAGTGAAAATTGTACAAGTCCACACTTATGATCCCATCTGAGGTACAAAGGTCCCTGGGTAAAGCTTCTTCAGTTACACTTCTTGAAAAATAGAGAAGTAAAAAATCTAGCATTGCAGATTTTAGGAATAAATTATAAAGTAGAGAAAATAATGTTCAGAACAACAGTCTTCCAACCCAGTACATGTTGGCACCCAGCCTCCAGTCCTCATCAGGCCTTGACTCCAGACTGTGTTGGGCTTTGCCTCAGGGTTCATGAGGCCGGGAGATGGTTCTGGAATTACCTCAATACCAGAAATCCATGCTGAAGCCAAGTTAGGCCGGGAGACCGCCACGCTGTGCTGGGCTGCTGGGAAATCGCCATGCTGGGCTGAGACACCGCCACGCTGTGCTGGGCTGCTGGGAAATCGCCATGCTGAGCTGAGACACCGCCACGCTGTGCTGGGCCGCTGGGAAATCGCCATGCTGGGCTGAGACACCGCCATGCTGTGCTGGGCTGCTGGGAAATCGCCATGCTGGGCTGAGACACCGCCACGCTGTGCTGGGCTGCTGGGAAATCGCCATGCTGGGCTGAGACACCGCCATGCTGTGCCGCTGGAAAATCGCCATGCTGGGCTGAGACACCGCCACACTGTGCCACTGGGAAATCACCATGCTGGGCTGAGACACTGCCACGCTGTGCCGCTGGGAAATTGCCATGCTGGGCTGAGACACTGCCATGCTGTGCCACTGGGAAATTGCCATGCTGGGCTGAGACACTGCCACGCTGTGCTGGGCTGCTGGGAAATCGCCATGCTGGGCTGAGACACTGCCACACTGTGCCACTGGGAAATCACCATGCTGGGCTGAGACACCGCCACACTGTGCCGCTGGGAAATTGCCATGCTAGGCCGAGACACTGCCACTCTGTGCCGCTGGGAAATTGCCATGCTGGGCTGAGACACTGCCACGCTGGGTTGCTGGGAAATTGCCATGCTGGGCTGAGACAGTGCCACGCTGTGCTGGGTTGCTGGGAAATCACCATGCTGGGCTGAGACACCGCCACATTAGGTTCCTGGGAAATTGCCATGCTGGGCTGAGGCACTGCCACGCTGTGCTGGGTTGCTGGGAAATCACCATGCTGGGCTGAGACACCGCCACATTAGGTTCCTGGGAAATTGCCATGCTGGGCTGAGACACCGCCACGCTGGGCTGCTGGGAAATCACCATGATGGACTGAGACACTGCCACGCTGGGCTGCTGGGAAATTGCCATGCTGGGCTGAGACACCGCCACGCTGGGCTGCTGGGAAATCACCATGATGGACTGAGACACTGCCACGCTGTGCCGTTGGGAAATTGCCATGCTGGGCTGAGACACCACCACAATGTGCTGCTGGGAAATCGCCATGCTGGGCTGAGACACCGCCATGCTGTGCTGCTGGGAAATTGCCATGCTAGACTGAGAGGAAGCCATGCTGGGCTGAGAGACTGCCGCAGGAGCTGAACTTAGAGACTGCTGGGCTAAGACACTGCCATGCTGAGTTGCTGGGAAATCGCCATGCTAGGCCAAGATGGCTCCATGCTGGGCCAGCAGACTGCTGCAGGAGACCACTATGCCAGGCTGAGAGCATCCTCATCGGCTCCGTGCCAGTTGAGCTATTTCACCATAACATCCAAGCAGCCAAGAGCTCTACACCACAAACTTTCTCCATTGGTGTGTTTACTTGCCAGGCAGCTGCCATAACTTCCTCCTTCAGAATTCCCTGTGCCACAGTTCTTTGTTACAGGCCAACTCCTCTTTGGAGGTATTCCAGGGACAAGGATTTACCCCCTGAAGAGATGACTACACATCGCTGTGACACCCCCAAATACAAGCACACAAATCAGGAGCAGAAATAGGTCACTCTTACCTTTGAGCTTGCTTCTCCATTCAGTAAGATCACGGCTGATCTGATGATGGCCTATTCCCAATAATCTTTCTTCCTTTGCTTATCTGGAATCTATGTCACTGATTGAAGAATATATAAACATTCTGCTTCCAGTGTCTTTTGAGGAAGAGTTTCAAAAACTCATGACCCTTTGAGAGAAAATGTTTCTCATCTTTGTCTTAAATGACCCAACCTTAATCCTACCCTTTACATTTAAACAGTGACTCCTAGTTCTACATTCACCCACAAGAGGAAACATGCTTTCCATTTGCACTTTGCCAAGACTCCATGGAGTCTTAGGTGTCTCAATCAAGTCACTCCTTACTCTTAAACTCCAGTGGATACAAGTCCAGTCTGTCTAACCTTTCCTCCACAAATCTTTGTCCATTTGCTTGGCCAATCGATATTCCTTTGTAGCTTCTTTATGTCTTCTTCACAACTTACTCTGCTGTCTACCTTTGGGTTATTACTAAATTTAGCGACTATACCTTTGGTCCCCTCATTCAAGTCATTTACATATATTGTTGAAAATTCCAAGGTCTCATCACTGATCCTTGTGGCACACTAATTGTACATCTTCCCACCCTGAAAATGACCCATATGTGCATACTAAATGATGCCACTTAGTTGATCAACTGATAGTTAAACAACAACAGCATGCACTTATATAAAACTTTCAATGTAAGATGTCCCAAGTTGGTTCACAAGAGTCTGACATGACAGTGAAAGACACAAGGGGATTTAAAGGCCAGTCACTGAATGCTTGGAAATAGCATTGAGTTTTAACATGCATCGGAAAGGAGGGCAGAGAGGTCGAGAAGCTGAGAGGTGGTTTGGGGAGGAAGTTATAGAGTTTAGGTTCTAGAAAGTTGCTTTTGTTTCCCCTTGGCTGGCCAAGCTTCTATCCATACCAATATGTTATCCCGTCAAATCTGAACTTCTTTTTTCCACATTAATCTTTGATTGACACCTTATCAAATGCCTTCTGAAAATCTAACTACAATGCATCCACTGCATCCTCGTTATTCATGGCTCATATTACTTTGTCAAAAAAGCTCCAATCAATTGGTTAGACATGATTTCTTTTTGACAAAACCATGCTGGCTTTTCCTGATTATTTTCAGGCAGCTTCTAACATCTATCTTCTGGCAGATGTTAAGTTATCTGACCTATAGCTTTCTGCTTTCTGCCTCCCACCGTTTTTGAAAAAAGTAGCTATATTTGCTATTTTCCAATCTGATGGAACCCTCCCCAAATCTAGGAAACTTTGGAAATATTAAAATCAACATATCAATTATCTCACTAGTCATTTCTTGTAAGACTCTGAGATGAAATCCATTAAGGACTGGTCAGCCACAGCTCCAACATTTTCAACTGTACCACTTCCCTGCTGATTGTAATTTTATGGGTTCTTCAGTTCTTGATGCACACCTATTTCTTGTATCTTCTACGATGAAGAATGATGCCAGATAACTGTTCAATTCATCTGCTATCTCTTTATTTTCCATGAAAACTTCCCCAGTCTCACTAGTTCTATGGGACCATTTAGTTAACTCATTTTATTTTGTAATCTATAGAAACTCTTGTACATTTCCAGCGGGCTTTCACTCCTATTCTAACTTTCCCTCCTTAATCGGTGCACTCCACACCGTAATCCACATATCTTCACCCTCTATCACCATCTCTCTGACCATAACTGGACCTGCAGAGTATTTTGCATCACAACCTCCTCCGTGGCAGTCAGGACAGTGAGCTGGGGTCTCTCCTCCACTCAGAGCCCTCTCTCTGATGTTAGTCACTGTTATATCCTTAAGGACAAAGCAAAAAAAAACAGAGTGACTTGGCATTCCTGCTTTTTATAGCCCAAGCCAGCAACTCATTGACTGAAGTAGCTTCATGTATCAGTGCTGGCATATCCTCAACAGCCTTATGGCTCTGAGCATGTGAAAAGGGTAGCAGTTACATTAAACACACATACCTCTCTTGTTCAGAACCAGCACATTCAGGCCCCTCAACTGAAGTGTCTGCTGGAGGTTACGTGCCTAGAGACCTGTTGTTAGGGTATCATGTTGCAGTTGCCTTGCCAGAGCGCAGAAGCATATCAAACCCTTTCTAACATTGGACCCAGTCCCTCCTTGCTCCACATCTGCTGCTGGCTGTTTCAGCAATCTCCTGCTGTGCCTTGTTTGTCCAGCTGGGAAACATTCTCTGAGACAACATTAGAGCAGCGCTGGAAAAGCAAGGCAGGTCAGGCAGCATCCGAAGAGCAGGAAAATCGACGTTTTGGGCAAAAGCCCTTCATCAAGAATGAACAATCTCTGAGACTCGAAGCATCCTGAAACATTGGTATCCAATCATGTCATCAGTTTAGAGGGCTACGGAGATTAGTGCTGGAGACTGGGACGAGCTGGGTAGCTCTTTTGGGAGCCAGTACAGACACAATGGATCAAATGGCCTCCTATTCTGTAAGCCTCTCTGACTCTATAATTCCACTCTCTGATAAAGTACGTCTCCCTCCTTTCGCTGACAACAGGAGGATCTCAAGGTCAGCATTGCTGAAGTTAGAGGCAGCCTTGCTAAGCCTCTGCTGCTTCTCCTTTCACCCTGCTGCCTGTACTCATCCACCCATTTAGCTGTTCCTATAACTGCTGTTATGAAGCCTCGAAATCAAGCCCAGACCCACCGCTGATAATTAGCACTGAATCACTGCAGTCCCTCAGTGCAAAAACTGGGGGCTATAATTACTCCCCTCCCTCCTCCCCCCCCCCATCCCAAGGTGGGACAGGGAATGGTAGCTTAGAAGAACAGAGGATGGGCTTTAAGGGTGTGGAGTGAAAACGTGTGCAGCTGTGTAGCAACCAGAATTTACCACACCAGGAGTTTACAAGCCATACACAGCCAGCCTTCCCTTTAAGAAGTAACAGCCTTAAAGGGATTGCACACGGCAAAAAAGGAATTAGATGGAACACTGGCAATGCTGGTGAAGTTAGGGAAACAACTTGCACTCACAGAAGGGCGAATCCAGGCAGTTGGGTGGTTGGTCATTTAACAGGGATAGCTTCAAGAGAAACCCTGCGCAGTGAGAGAATTGTTCCCGATCAGAAAGACCATCCAGCCTCCCACGTTTGTACTGGCTCTCTGAATGAGCAATTCACTTGTGCCACCACATCACATGCAAACCACCCCCCCCACCATGCCCCCTTCATCAATATATCAATACTCTTTCTTTTCAGATAATAATGTTAGATCAGTTGTTATTTTCAAATCTGAGATAGATAACTTGCTGCTCAGCAAAGGCATTAAGGGATATGGACCAAAGGAGGTTTATGGTCAAACGTGGTCTCATTGATTGGTGGAACAGGCTCGAGGGGCTGAAGGGCCTACTCCCGCTCCTATAATTCACTTTCCTCTTGAGTGCCTCGATTGAATCTGCCTTCACCATCCTGTCAGGCTGCATGTAGCTGATCTTCACCACTCACCATGTGAGTTGCTTCTTTTGTCAACTATCTGAAATCTGTGTGCCTTCAGGTTCTCTATATTTTGATCAATCGAAAGTTTTCCCGATCTACTCACTTCATGACTTTGGACATCTCTATCAAACCTTCCCCCGACCTCCTTTTCTCCAGAAAAAAAGCAAGTCTTAAAGTCTCCAATTAATCAGTACAACTGAGGGTCCTTATCATCAGGATGAGCTCAAAGAGAAGTCAAGAGGCATAGGAGATAGACAAGAGAATAGCATGGATTCAGGAGTAGGATTGGGCCAAGGCCTGGGTAGAGGCTAATTGGGGAGGGGGGGGGGGGGAGGTGGACAGGGATACAGCAGAGAGGTGACAAGACAGGCAGCCTCAGCCTTCACACTGGAGTGGGGAAGTAGGCTACAATTAATTGAATATGTTGACGATTAAGCAATGTTTGAAGGAATTTGGGCCAAGGGCAGGCAGGTGGGAACTAGTTCAGTTTGGGATTATGGTCAGTATTGACTGGTTGGACTGAAGGGTCTGTTTCCGTGCTGTATGACACTATAATTAACTTAAAAGACATGAAAGAGGAGGGTGAGACGATTGAAAGACAGATAATTCCAGTGGAACAGTAAGATATACTCTGGCACGGTTGGCAATGCTGACCTTAATGCCACTACAGATGGCAGGAAGTGCAGCCAGATGGCACAACTTTGGCAGGGAACCAGGTGTTGCCACCTATGAATCAAATTTCTGTGAAAACCATGAAACAAATTATCTATAATGAGATCATGGGCGGCTAGGGCCTTGTTTACAAGTCAGTGAGCATTTGTGGAGGAGATAATGTGCACAGTACTCACTAATTGTTAACCTAGCAACATATGATACCATAGTTATGACAATTACATGCAATGACGTCTCTTAACCTTTGACAGAATATTCTTGAGGGTCAAAGAACAATTGTCACTGCACATTATGAGGAATTATTTGGGTACTCGCAGAATGGGAAGGAAATGGGGATGGACGAGGTAGAGGAGCTGATTTTTTTTTTGTCTGATTTCCTCATAAAATGGCCTGCCAAACTATCCATCCTGTCAAACAATATTTTTAGTCACGGTATTTTTATATCTAGTAAATGTAAGTTTACATAGGAAATGGTTAAAAATCTTTCGATGCTCCTGCGTTTTGCTCACAGTGGAAGGGGATTAATCTTCAGTTCCTGGAGACTCCAGGATAATCCTGAAGGAAAGGCAAAGAATTCGCAAACCTTTGTTTCTGCAGCTCTTGAAAGCAGAGCAAAAGAGTCTGCGAATCACATATTGCACCTACCCCACTGCAAATATAATTCTTTGTGGTTAATGGGAAGAATCACTGCTTTTGAGGAAACAACAATGAGCTGGTGTTAAGTTTCAAGCTGGAGAGCTTCAGTCTCATGTCAGGTTCGATGTCCAGCTGTTCCCTCCCCTTTGTTTCTAGCCCCATGAGTAATGAAAACCCGTTCTTGAATTGAATTTATTGTCACGTGTACCGAGGCACAGTGAAAAGCTTTGTCTTGCGAGCAATACAGGCAGATCACAGAGATAAGTAGCACTGATAAGTAAATAATAGGTAAACAGCGGCAAAAACAAAAACACAGCTACAGGCGAATGTTAAGAATTTGTGAGAACATTCAGTATTCTAACAACACTAGGGTAGAAACTGTTTTGAAACTGGATGGCTTCTGTACCTTCTCCCCGATGGTAGAGGTTGTAGAAAAGCATTGCCAGGGTGGGATGGATCTTTAAGAATGCTGGCGGCCTTTCTTCGACAATGGGCCTGGAAGATGGATTCTATAGATGGGCGGTTGGCCTTTGTGATTGTCTGGGCCGAGTTCACTACTCTCTGTACCCATCTCCGATCTTGAATGGTACAGTTACCATACCAGGTAGTGATACATCCAGACAGAATGCTCTTGATAGCATACCTTTAAAAGTTGGCAAGAGTATTCGACATCATGCCAAATTTCCTTGCAGTTAGGTGTTCTAACAGTAACATATGTCTTATCTCTAAAACCACAATATTGTTATTCATGCTTACAATGACTCGGGCTGCACACTGGTGTGGCTTTGTAATGGCCCTCAGCTGGTGGGGATGACCACTGTGGCCTGTTGTCTTGTACGGACTAGGCCATGGCATTGCACATCATTCAATGAGCCTACGGACTAACTGGAGGCCCCTTGTGAACAATCATTTGAGGATCACCATCATGGTGGTCTGAAGCAGATTGGCAAGAGTACGAGATGTGATTGTTGGAGTTGTGGCTTGTAAGGTGCAACAATCAGGCCTCAGTTCTGTGGGACAAGTCTGGGTAAAGATCATCTAAAGTGGTTGCAAATCTCAGAAAGTATCAGACAGAGCAATGCTGATGAGTAAGGTCAAGACTTGGGCCAAACCATCAGAGAGGAGAGAAAATGAAGGGAACATAATACAGAAGTGACAAGAAAAGGAAGCGACAGGAGTGAGGCAAATCACGCTGGTCCTCTTCTGCAGTACTGTGTCCAGTTCTGGGTACTGCATTATGGGAAAGGGCTGAGAGCAGAAGAGATTAATTGCATTGGTATCAAGAACTTCAGTTCTGTTAAGAGACTGAAGAAGCTGAGGTTGTTTCCTTTCAGTGGTGAAATGATTTAATATGGGTATTCAATCTTATTTGGGGATTTGGTAGAGTACATGAGGACAACCTTTCTTCACACAGTGTCTGGAATGGGTTGCCAGAGGTATTGATGGAAGTGAGTACAATTTTGCCATTTAAGAAACATTTGGACAAGCATGGGATAGGTTTGGAGGGATATAGACCAAATGCAGGCAAATGGGACTAGTTTTAATTGTGAAAACTGGGCAGCATGAGCAGGTTGGGCTGAAGGGCCTGTTTCTGTGCTGTAGACCTCTATGACTCTATGACCTGTTTCTACTGGCAGAAGTGCCAATCACAAAATGGGCACAGATTTACAGTCACTGGCAAAAGAAAAAAAAACAGGGCAGTGAGGTGAGGATAAATTCTATTTTTCAACAAGTTGTCCTGATCTGCAGAGTGCTGCCTGAAAGGGCAATGAAAGCAGATTCCAAAGTATCTTTCAAATGGCAAATCAGATAAATAGTCATTCAAGAAATTTTCCTTCGGAAAATGGAAGGGAATGGTACAAACTGGCTAGCTCTTTCGGAGAGTGCAGGAATAATGGGCCAAATGGGCCTCCTTCTGTATTGTACGATTCCACAACAAGGATCAATGAAAGGTGAGGTGAAAATAAAAAGCAAAGGGAATAATGGTAAAATGGGCTCATGTAGAGAAATTGCACTCACAAATGGGCACAGAATTTTGTTTACATGAGTCCAGCAGAAATTAGAATCGACATGTCCTGATTGTAAACAAGGGCATCTACATGAGGAGCAACCAGTAATGTCAATGGCTGCTTTTAGTGTATTGATTGGTTGGCCATGATGATTGATTAAAGCCGGGTTTAACTGCAAAGGTCAGCTCCAGTTATTGGAGTCTCTGCGACACACAGACAAGCATGGAAATGAGAAGCTATAAAACCAATGAGTCAGGCTTTTCTGGGAAGCACTGCAAAGTGTGCTGTTTGCCAGCAGCTTGCGGTCTGCTGATTTTGTTTATTAGCTGAGTGCAGCAAGTCAGGCTTTCGCTAAAAGCAGGCAGAAATTTCTCGTACTGCATATTGACATACATGTATTGTCCGAGGCACAGTGCTGACAGACTCATGTATTAATTGTGGGTTTAAAAGGGTGGAGGGGGAGAAAAAAAAATCTCTTCCATCAGACGCTTGTTTGGGATGCCTATTTGTATAGTGCCTCAGAGGTTAGGAAACCTCATAGTCACAGGATTGTCATTACATCCTTGTGTCTGCTGCTTGCTGTATCTGAGGCAATTGGAATATTTTAGGTTCTTCTCTAAATAGTTTTAAGAGCCATGACGAAATGGTTGGGTTGTCTTGAACAATAAAGTCCCTGTTCCACAGTCTGAGAGTTCAGGCTTTGCTCCAAATTACCACCAGGGAGAGAAGTCAGGTTGCTTTTTCAATATATTTTGCAATCTGTCATCAGAACATTCTTCATTCGGTACACACAGCATATTCAGGCACCCAAGACCACTGCACCCAAGGACTCCTGTTTGTCCCAGGAATTAGAGAATTGTTGGCGTATGTAAGTTTTGCACACTTGGTTTCCAGTCTCAATATCAGTGGGAGTTGATTCATCTGTAGACTTGAGCACAAAAGTCCAGTTTGAGACTTTACCACAGCACAAAGGGAGCACCGCACGGCTGGATAGTTGTCTTCCAGATGCAAAACTGAGGTCCTGACAATCCTCTGAGTTGGGCATCAAATGATTCCATGGCTTTATTTTGAAGAAGACAAGGGCCAGACTTTAATCTCCCATTCAGCTCTTATATGTTACACAATGAAGCACAAATAATGTACAAAACTCAGAACTTCTTTCAGTCATTTCTTTTCTGGAAAGGTGATAGCCACCTGCCTTCCTAAAGCTGTATTATTTTCATGTGGCCCTTTCTGGGTTCAGGAGGAATTTAGGTACTAAATGTACACACATCTTTTGTGAGGTGCAGAATCTCTATTGTAGGGACTATAGGAATACGACATTTCCTGATACACTCAAATTTTATGTGCAGGTGCAAATTTAGGATTAGGGTTAGATAGGAACATAAAGGTCTTGAAGGCCCAGATTCCAAAGTGTCTCCTTCATCTAACCACTTTAGTAAACACTGTTAAATGGCCTGGGTGACTCTGACCACGGCAGTAGACTTGCCAAAGTCACAATCACTATCCTAATGCTGCCTTTAGTTTTCTGCCATGTGTAACCAAAGCTATATGCCCACAGTTCCTTATTAGTGTGTATTTTCTATTGTCCCTTCTGCTGCAGCTCTCCTTTGTCTGCAGCTCTACTCTGTGTCTAGTCAAACAGCTCTTATATGTTACCTTCTTTGCTGGTACTGCTTCCAGCTCAAGGGTTGCCAGGTCACATGGACTACTGTTTCTCAGTAACCAAGAAAATTACATTGATCTCTTCACAATTGATGCAATTAATGTCTTTGAACATTTTCACAGGCATTTTGAATAAACTTCAATATCTCCTTACTGTACTGCTTCGAGCTCACAGATAATTTGATTAGATTAGATTAGACTTACAGTGTGGAAACAGGCCCTTCGGCCCAACAAGTCCACACCGACCCGCCGAAGCGCAACCCACCCATACCCCTACATTTACCCCTTACCTAACACTACGGGCAATTTAGCTTGGCCAATTCACCTGACCCGCACATCTTTGGACTGTGGGAGGAAACCGGAGCACCCGGAGGAAACCCACGCAGACACGGGGAGAGCGTGCAAACTCCACACAGTCAGTCGCCTGAGTCAGGAATTGAACCCGGGTCTACAGGCGCTGTGAGGCAGCAGTGCTAACCACTGTGCCACCGTGCCGCCCATTAAATTTGATTTAGATTTGAAGATCTCTTGGCATCAGAGTGGACTCTTTTAAACCAGGAGAAAGTGAGGACTGTAGATGCTGGGGATCAGAGCTGAAAATGTGTTGCTGGAAAAGCGCAGCGGGTCAGACAGCATCCAAGGAGCAGGAGAATTGACGTTTCGGGCATAAGCCTTTCTGCAGGAATAAGGATGGTGTGCCAAGCAGGCTAAGATAAAAGGTAGGGAGGAGGGACTTGGGGGAGGGGCGTTGGGAATGCGATAGGTGGAAAGAAGGTAAATTGAGAGTGATAGGCTGGAGAGGGGGTGGGACACCCGCACCAACCAACCCAACCGCTCCGTGGCAGAACACTTTAACTCCCCCTCCCACTCCGCCAAGGACATGCAGGTCCTTGGCCTCCTCCATCGCCAGACCATGGCAACATGACACCTGGAGGAAGAGCGACTCATCTTCCGCCCAAGAATCTACCAACCACAAGGGATGAATGCAGATATCTCCAGCTTCCTCATTTCCCCTCCTCCCACCTTATCTCAGTCCCAATCCTCAGGCTCCACATTGCCTTCTTGACCTGCAATCTTCTTCCTGACCTCTCCGCCCCCACCCCCTCTGCGGCCTATCACCCTCACCTTACCCTCCTTCCACCTATCGCATTCCCTACGTCCCTCTCCCATGTCCCTCCTCCCTACCTTTTATCTTAGCCTGTTTGGCACACCTTCCTCATTCCTGAAGAAGGGCTTATGCCCAAAACGTCGATTCTCCTGCTCCTTGGATGCTGCCTGACCTGCTACGCTTTTCCAGCAACACATTTTTCACCTCTTAAACCAGAGGATAATACGGCACATACACTATTGATGCTACTCATTTTAATCATTATAACTGGCTGTTGCACAGCTACTGGTATAACAGTGAGTGCTATGGCATGCATGAACCCTTGGTTTGAGAATTGCTAGTCATTAGCCTTTTACCTTTGACTTTGCCTTATACTTGAGAATGCAAATATGTAAAAGAAGCAAGGACATTGGTATTGGTCTTTGATAGCAGCCAAGTCATTGTTATTCTTCTTATTTATCCTCCCTTTGATATTATTTTCTCTCCCCTTCCGTTCATTCCCTTCTAATAATCTGATGATCTCCTTTGAAACAGTGAGGGGACATTTAATTTGTGTGATGGACGTAAGACCTGCTGGTTTGGAGAACTCAAATGAAGATCCCCGCATTACCTCTCTCCCAGAGACTGATGACACTTCAGGGCAATCAGGCACCTAACTGAACAGGCTTGGGCTTCCCATTCAATCAAGGCCCCTCAGTGCCCCTGAGAGCTGCCAGCCAGCCAAAGTCATCAGCTTTGCAATGCCACCAAAAGCTGTGGCTGTTGCCGGTATTGCACTGCAATCTATGCAGCAGATTCCTGATGGATCCCTTGGAGTCAGGTAAATGAGGAAGGTTTGGATACCCAACAAGGGGGCGCTGGACAGGAGGGGGAAGGAGGTTGGCTCTAAGGGTGGGAGATGGATTCCTGCAGAATTTCCTCTTCCCAATCCCTAATGCCTTAATTGTGCACAGGCTGCCAGTGCATGAGAGTCACTCAATAGGGGGCTACAGCAAACCTGCTGGGTGGCAATGCCAGCTGGTACATCCCTTCCTGCTGATTACTGACTACCAGCAATGATGGGACAAGGTCTTTAAGTCATCACTTAAGGACCTCATTTAACCTCCTGGAGGGATGGGCCGTCCTTCCCACAAGAGTTTGATCAGGTTGGAGGTGGGAAGACAAGAGGGTCCTTACCCAGCACTCTCCTGTCTGCAAAGAAACTACCCCCTCCAAATTGAATGGTGCACTAAGTACTGCCGGTGCCACGGGATCTTTAACATCTGCCTGAAAGGTCAGATGGAGCTTCTATTTAATGTGTCATTTGAAAGACAGTACCTCAGACAATGCAGCACTCGCTCAGTGCCATACTGGAAATGTCAGGCTGGTTTTCAGCACTTGAGTGTCCGCAACAGGATTGAATTTACAACTTTCTGAATTGATCGACAGTGTTGACAACTTCAGGAACGGCTCTGCATGCTTAGTTCGCATTCTGGGACTTTCCCAGACAGGGCTATCAAAAACAAGACTGTTGCCAACTGGAACTTGCTCCGATGATTAAGGAAGAAAAGAAATTTGGGTGTCAACAACGTCACCCTAAAAACAAGGCTATTCAGTTACCGCGAAGCCAGGAATAACAAAGCTCCTCTTTTGTCAGTTTCACAAAGGAAATTGAATCTGGACCTGACATGTTTTTTTCATTGGATTAGCAGAAACCTGCTGGATGGTGTTTAAAAGGTATTGCAAAATTATTGAGAAATTTCAGAACTCTGGTAACTGATTAGCAAAAAACAAAGGTTATTTACTCAGGTAATGAGGGACGCGTGTTCAAGAGATGCAAGATTTATTGATTCTGAAGTGTTCATGGTACAGTTTGATCTCACAGCTAATGCTGAACTGTTCCGGGTTGGTCGGTCTGATCGTTTACTTGTGTTACATTCCGACTCATATAGCAATTGTAGCTTAGATCTATTATTAGACTCATCTTGTCAGGCAAGACTGAAAGATTCATTTTCGGTTTGAGCGGTTTGTTTGGTCTATTTCTGCACTGTGATTCATATTGCAGCTCTCAACATTGGCCGCAAGTTTTGAAGGCAAATGACCCTTCTCCTTTTCCCAAGAAAGGAAAACGGGCATTGAGTCATCTTTCCACAACAAGGTTAACACCTGTTTGAGGCTTGTATCTGACACCCTGGGTTTCATTTCAACCTGAATACTTACACCCAATTTCTGCCTGCATTGTTCATTCAACACAAGAACTGAAATGACCCCTGTGCATGTTGGGATATCCATCAAATGTCATCTGGTGCAGAAAAATATAAAATGGAGAATACGTTTGATCCACCTTACTTTGGGGAGCAGAAGAACAGGAAGAGGCCATTCAACCTTCGAGCCAGTACTGCCATTCCTTAGATCAAAGCTAATCTATACTTTAATGATTGTCACCCTCTGAAAGTTCTGAGGAAGGGTTACTCCACCCGAAGCATTAACTCTGATTTCTCTCCACAGATGCTGCCAGACCAGCGAGCTCTTCCAGCAATTTCTGATTTTGTTACTGATTTACAGCATCTGCAGTTTCTTTCGGTGGTTTCGAAGGTTTGATGGAGTGTCACAGTGGCTCAGTGGTTAGCGCTGCTGTCTCACAGCGCTAGGGACCTGGGTTCGACTCCAGTCTTAGGCGACTGTCTGTGTGGTGTTTACACATTCTCCGTGCGTCTGTGTGGGTTTCCTCTGGGTGCTCCAGGTTCTGCCCATAGTCCAAAAACGTGCAGGACAGGTGAATTGGCTATGCTAAACTGCCCATAGTGTTCATGGATGTGAAAGTTAGGTGCATTAGTCAGGGGTAAATATAGGAGAATAGGGTAGGAGAATGGGTCTGGGTGGGTTACTCTTCAGAGGGTTGGTGTGGACTAGTTGGGCTGAAAAGCCTGTTTCCACATTGTCGAGATTCTATGATACCCTAGCTCATTCATGTTCCTTAATAACCTGTATCTAAAATTATCAAACTCAGTTTTGAAATTATCATTTGCAGTGACCACCTCACCCTGTTTGCCCACCACCCCGACCCCCACCCCCACCCAACCTTAATCTCAACAGCTTCTTCGGGTGAACAAAGTTCCAGATTTCCACTTTGTGTGAGTGAGTGCTGCCTAACCTCACTTCTGATTGACTCTAATTTTACCCCTTGTTCCAGGCTTCCCCTATTGACCCAATCAACGCCTAAATCATCTTAAACCTTCCATTAAACCAGGCCTCAAGCTTCTCTAATCAATAGAATAACAAAGATGCCAACCCGGCTAACCCTATTGGCCCAGTTTAATTCTGGTGAAGCAAGAACATAAATCACTGGAAAAGCTCAGCAGGTCTGGCAGCATGTGTGGAAATTAAAGGGAAGGAGAATGGAGATCAGGAGAAACCTCTTCACAGAGAGTGGTGAATCTATGGAATTCACTGCCATAAAAGGCTGTGGAGGCCAGGTCATTGAGTATATTTAAGACAGAGATAGATAGGTTCTTGATTGTCAACGGGATCAAGGGTTACGGAGAGAAAGTGGGACAATGAGGTTGAGAAACTTATCAGTCATGATTGAATAGTGGAGCAGACTTGATGGCTGAATGGTCTAATTTCTACTCCTATGCCTTAGGGTCTTATGGTATAAATCAGAGTTAGCGTTTTGGGTCCAGCGACCCTTCCTCATTGGAGACAGGAGCAGAACGTATTCAGGGTGGGCATGCCTAGAAGAGAAGTGGCACTGAGTTAAATACCAGATAAAAACCAAAAGAAGGGTCCCTCAACCTGAAACATTAACTCTGATTTCTCTCAGATGCTGCCAGACCTGCTGAGCTTTTACAGCAATTTCGGTTTTTGCTTCTGATTTACAGCATCTGTAGTTCTTTAGCTTTTTTTAAATGTAATTCTGGTGAATCTGCTCTGTATCCACTCCAAATCCTTTGTGAGATGTGATGCCCCAGACTGAAGACAGTACTTAAACAGTAGCACAAATCCCACCATTCCATCTGCCAGCTCTTTTGACGTAAAGGCTCATACTTAACTATCTGAGCTGCCAGAGGATGTGGTGGAGGCTGGTACAAATACAACATTTAAAGGGCATCTGGATATATGAATAGGAAGCAGTTAGAGCTATATAAGCTAAGTGCTGGCAAATGGGACAAGCTTAATTTAGGATATCTGGTTAGCATGGACAAATTGGACCGAAGGGTCTGTTTCCATGCTGTACATCTCTATGACTCTATAACCACTGCTCCTTGACATTCAATGGTGTTACCGTCTCTGAATCCCCACAAATAACATCCTGGGAGTTACCATTGACCAGAAATTCAACTTGATTTGCCACAAAAACACAATGGCTGCAAGAGCAGGTCAGAGGCTAGGAATACTGCAGGAAACTCACCTCCTGACTCCCCAAAGCCTGTCCACGATCTACAAGGCACAAGTCAGGAGTGTGATAGAATACTCCTCACATGCCTGGATGAGTGCAGCTCCAACAACACTCAAGAAGCTTGACATCATCCAGAACAAAGCAGCCTGCTTGATTAACACCAAAACGTTCACTCTCTTGACCTCAGTAGCAACAGGGTGTACTATCTACAAGATGCACTGCAGAAATTCACCAAAGATCCTTAGATAGCACCTTCCAAACTTACAGCCACTTCCATCTAGAAGGACAAGGGTGACAGATATATAGGAACTCCACACCCTGCTGGTCACCATCCTGACTTGGAAATATATTGCCATTCCTTCACTGCCGCTGGGTCAAAATCCTGGAATTCCCTCCCTGGTGGCATTGTGGTTCAACCCACAGCAAGTGGACTGCAGTGGTTCAAGAAGGCAGGTCACCACCACCTTTTCAAGGGGCAAATAGGGACAGGCAATAAGTACTGGCCCACATCCCATGAATAAATTAGAAAGAAAATATGCGGGGATTATATTCGACATGTTGTGTAGACTGCCCTAAAGCATGACACAGAGCCTGACTTTGATGAGTGATAAGCTGCCTTAAATAAACCTGGCAACATTTGTAGTTAGTTGCATGTTTCAATTTAAGCTTGGTTAGGATCTTATTATTTTTCACCCAGGATTGAAAGTAGAGAGGACCGATGGACCCTTGATAGTGATGCACAAAATATCAAGTTATATGACTGACTCTTTCTTTTCTCTTTAAAAATAAGTGGTATTTCTCCGCACATTATTTTGCAGAGCAACCCATGAGTTCATTTCCTGGACAATGTCGAAACGCTGTGTCATTAGTGTTCGACTTAATCTGTGTGCAAATAGAAACTACAGAAGACTCCAGTAAAACGCAGAGCTAATATATTATACACAACCTGCGATGCGCTTCTTTACTAAGATGTTTTCACTGTCCTGTCGTGTCTGTGTTTCAGGCAATCTATTATTTATGAGACTTGTGATAAAAACAGAAAGTGGCCTGAGATGGAGAGCTCTGAACGGCTCAGTGACTGCACCTTCTGCACCCATTCTTTCACCTTCCATTTCACAGCTGTAATTTTTAAGTGAATTCGAGAGCACCATGAAAGATTTACTGCTCTTGGATTTCATCTGTTTAAACTGGCACATTTTTTTTTGCTGTGGAGCTGAGGTATTGTGGTAAACAAATTCCAGGGCGGGTGGGGGGGTGATGGTGGTGGAGCTCAGTTCCTGGTGGACTACAAGGCTCCTGGTCAACACTAATCCTCATCAACTGGACAATGATTTCATCCCTCAGCATTGAGATTAAATATGAGCCATCACTGCCTTAAAAAGATTCAATGCATTGCTGTTTCTAAATCAAAAGGGACTTGCATTTATATAACACCTTTCACAAGCCAGGATAGCCTAAGCCCTTTACAGTCAATGAAGTGCTTCTGAAGTATGGTTACTGTTTTAATGTACAATAGTTATCTAATACTCTCATAAGCCAAACAGTTTACATGTGCTTTCTTTAGGCTAAATTTATTTGCTTTTTTTCCATCTAGCTGAAAGTCATAGGATGTCATTTAGAATTTATAATAAGCGGTGAGGCAATATTTTAAATCATGGGGAACTCAGCACACTTGTAATTCAAGCATATCATCAAACTTTACTTGGTAACACAGCTCATTACTGTAATTCCATTTAGCATTTTGATCTTGGATTTCTTTTTGTTAACAGCCAATGTCCACACAGCAAACAGCAATGTAATAAATGAACAGATATTTTGTTTCAAGTCGTGCTGGTTCAGGGACGCCATGGGCATCAAAGAGATGCCCGTTTTGAAATTGGATCTTGTACGTACCCTGTGGGGGGAGGGGGTGCAGCAGGTGGGCAGGGGTCATAGGTTCAACACCAACGAAACACAGCTCCTCAGACTATGCAGAATATTTCCACAGTGCGCTGCAGCGCTGGCTAGGATTCTGTGGAGTGGGACTTGAACTGTGACCTACTAACTCAGGGAGGTGGATGTGAAGCTGTATATCTGGAAGTTGCTGCTGGGAGCATATAAAGGCACTACAACTGTCTGCAATGCCTCTGGGTAGGATTACGGTAGACCCAATATCTCCATCTTGTAACCACGCCAGTGGATCAATATTTTATGCCACAGAATGGTTGGTGTGGGCAGGTGGGGGGAGTGGGGAACCCGCGTTTGAGCAAATATTTTGGAAAGGTGAGAACAAAGATGAGGTACAGGATTTGGGAGGTAGGGTGGATTGGTGTGCCTCATGTGTAATGGAGGCATTACCCCAATATGTTACCTTCTCACTTAATTCTTCACCATCTGGCCTCCGAAGCCCATTCCCCTTCTTACCCCTTCCCCACTTCCCTTTGCTGCCCTATCACTCTCCACCTTCAAAACTTCAAACTTACCTCACTCTTGGATTCTTTGAGGTTCTGCATGGGCCGACTCACAGCAGTGTCCATTACAGTGCTCCAGGATGCTGGAACCACCAAGAAGTGCTAACCCATCGGATCTGCCTGTTTAAGTCAGCTGACAAGGTGTAATGGCTGCAGAGAAGGCTTCTTTCAGGTCCGTTGGCTGTCAACCAATTTTTACAATTCAATGGGAGTGATGCACTACGTCCCCTGTGAAAATAGCCCAGTGTGTTCAGGAGTCCCCACAGAAGGAAAGATATACTGGCCTTGGTAAGGGGTACAGTCCACATTCATCAAACTGGGATTAAAGGATTAAATGAGGAGTTCAGGTTGCATGGATAGCCACGTATTCCCTTGATTGTAAAACACGAAGGAGTGATCTGATTGATGGTGTTTGAAAAGAATCAAAGAATCAACAATGTGGGCAATTATTTCCTCCGAGTCCAGAACGATACAGCAGAATTTTAAAATTAGCGATGTCAGGAAGCAGTTGTTGTTACAAAGGCAAATTGGGAGCCAGAACTCTCTCCCTCTTAAAAAAAAGCTGACAAGACTGAGAATCAATTGAAAATGTCGAAACTGAGATTGATAAATTTTTGGTAGACCAGGCTATATATGGAACTTGTGTGAGGGCTGTAGACTGAATGTCCGAAAAGGCTCAAGGGAGTGCAAGGTTGTCTTTTATTCCAATATTCTCAACATGTCCAGTTCAGAAGAAGAGTTGCATTGGGTTTGAAATGTTATTTTTTTCTCTCTCCACAGATGCTGCTAGACTTGAGTGTCTTCAGCACTTTCTGTTCTCATTCAAGTGGGGAGAGTGCGTGGGGCCAGCAGTGACAAGAATTTCCTGTGGATGCACTCACCTTCATAGTCGAAGGTTGTAAGGGAAAAGAAGAGATTTGGATGAGGTATCCTGTCCCTCTGTCATTGATTGAACTCCACTCCTCCTAGAAAAATAAATGCACCTTCTGAGCGAGATAGCTTTATTCCCTCACACTGCTGCCCAGCAACCCAGATAGGCTGGAATGCCAAACTGTCATGTTTGAAAGCAATTTTCCTTTTTAAACATCAAAGACTTAATCCTCAAAGGGACATCAAATGCTGGCACCACATTAGGGTATGCAGCCAAATTTTATTTCATGTCTGTTTCTTGTTTCATCCTCTAAAAGTGTCTGTCAATGAACAGGAGCAGACAGAAAATGACCCAGGCTTTCTATATCAGTGAATTACCTTGAAATATAGGAAAAGACTTGCATTTATAGATATTTTTAATCAACCTGTTCAGACACATTATGACACACCTCTGTATCTGATGGGTTGTCTAGGCCATTTACATTTATCTGTCATGATCACTGGGTCTCCTAAAGATCCGACAGCTAATTAAGTGTCTTTTGAAGTGTAGTCACTGGCAGCCAAGTGAGTAGCAGCCAACTTGTACACATCAAGCTCCAGTGAAGGGCAATCTTACAGACAATGTTCCAGACACCACCATCTTCATCCCTGGATATGTTGTCTCACAATGGCAGCACAGGCCCAGCTGAGGTGGTGGCACAGTGGTATACAGTCAAGGAGGAATTGCCCCGAGGGTCCTCAATATTGACGCTAGACAACATGAAGTCTCATGGCTCCAGGTTAAACATGGGCAAAGAAACCTCCTGCTAATTACTTCATACTGTCCTTGTTCAGCAGACGACTTGTGTTCCTCCATGTTGAACAAGAGATTATAGTCACAATTGGTGATTATTTTCCAGAGTTCAATAGATTTGGGATCAGTTCCTGCGGATTGGAGGGTGGCTAATGTTGTACCACTTTTTAAGAAAGGTGGGAGAGAGAAAGCAGGAAATTATAGACCAGTTAGTCTGACCTCAGTGGTGGGAAAGATGCTGGAGTCTATTATAAAGGATGAAATTGCTACATATCTGGATAGTAGTAACAGGATAGGTCAGAGGCAGCATGGATTTATGAAGGGGAAATCATGCTTGACTAATCTTCTGGAGTTTTTTGAGGATGTAACTCTGAAGATGGACGAGGGAGATCCAGTAGATGTAGTGTACCTGGACTTTCAGAAAGCTTTTGATAAAGTCCCACATTGGAGGTTAGTGAGCAAAATTAGGGTGCATGGTATTGGGGCAGGGTACTAACTTGGATTGAAAGTTGGTTGGCTGATAGGAAACAAAGAGTAGTGATAAACGGCTCCATTTTGGAATGGCAGGCAGTGACCAGTGGGGTACCGCAGGGATCAGTGCTGGGACCACAGCTTTTTACAATATATATTAATGATATAGAAGATGGTATTAGTAATAACATTAGCAAATTTGCTGATGATGCTAAGCTGGGTGGCAGGGTGAAATGTGAGGAGGATGTTAGGAGATTACAGGGTGACCTGGACAGGCTAGGTGAGTGGTCAGATGCATGGCAGATGCAGTTTAATGTGGATAAATATATGGTTATCCATTTTGGTGGTAAGAACAGGAAGGCAGATTACTACCTAAATGGAATCAATTTAGGTAAAGGAGCAGTACAAAGAGATCTGGGTGTTCTTGTAAACCAGTCAATAGCATGCAAGTACTGCAGGTAGTAAAGAAGGCTAATAGCATGCTGGCCTTTATAACAAGAGGGATTGAGTATAGAAGCAAAGAAGTTCTTCTGCAGCTGTACAGGGCCCTGGTGAGACCACACCTGGAGTACTGTGTGCAGTTCTGATCTCCAAATTTGAGGAAAGACATTTTGGCTATTGAGGGAGTGCAGTGTATGCTGAAAGACTGGAGCGACTGGGCTTGTATACCCTTGAGTTTAGAAGACTGAGAGGGGATCTGATTGAGGCATATAAGATTATTAAAGGATTGGACACTCTGGAAGCAGGAAACATGTTTCCGCTGATGGGTGAGTGCCGAACCAGAGGATACAGCTTAAAAATACGGGGTAGACCATTTAGGGCAGCGATGAGGAGAAACTTCTTCACCCAGAGAGTGGTGGGTGTGTAGAATGCTCTGCCCCAGAGGGCAGTGGAGGCCCAGTCTCTGGATTCATTTAGGAAAGAGTTGAATAGAGCTCTCAAGGATAGTGGAATCAAGGGTTATGGAGATAAGGCAGAACAGAATACTGATTAAGGATGATCAGCCATGATAATATTGAATGGTGGTGCAGGCTCGAAGGGCAGAATGGCCTACTCCTGCACATATTGTCTATTGTCTATCATCTATTGTCTAATAGGTCCATGGCAGTTGCTATCTCGATGGCTCTTCACTCATACCTGAAACATCTGAATACCAAGGCCATCTAGGTCAGCTGTTCCAATACAGCTACAACACTGGCATCTACCCAACAATGCCGAGGACAAATTCAGTCTGTCAAATTACCGCCCATCTAAAACTTTCAATCATCAGTAAAGTGATGGAAGGTGTCGCGAACAGTGTTATCAAGCAACACCTCCTCAGCCAGAACCTGCTCAGTGATGTCCAGTTTGGGTTCTGCCAGGGCCACACAGCTCCTGACCTCATTTAGCCTTGGTTCAAACATGACCAAAAAAGCTGAATTCAGGCGAGGTGAGAGTAACATCCCGTGACTTCAAGGTTGCATTCGACCATGCATAAAGCAGCACTAGCACAACAGGAGTCACTGGTTGCAAGCATACCTGGCACAGAGGAAGATGGTCATGGTTGTTGGAGGTCAGTCATTGCAGCTCTAGAACATCTCTGCAGGAGTTCCTCAGGGTAATGTCCTAGGCCAAACCTCCTTCAGCTGCTTCATCAATGACCTTCCCTCCATCATAAGGTTAGAAGTCAGGACGTTCACTAATGATTGCCCAATATTCAGCACCATTCGCAACTCCTCAGATACTGGAATGGTTCATGTCCAAATGTAATAAGAATTGGATTATATCCAGGCTTAGACTGAAAAGTGGTGAGTACAAATGTCAGGCAATCACCATCTCATTAAGAGATAATCTAACCATGTTCCTCTTGACATTGAATGGCATTACCATCATTGAATCTCCCACTATCAACATCCTGGCAGGTACCATTGACCAGCAACGCAACTGGACTCGCCATATAAATACAATGGCTACAAGAATAGGTCAGAGGCTTGGAATACTGCAGTGAGTAACTCATCTCCTGACTCCTCAAAGCCTGTTCATCACCTACAAGGCACAAATTAGTAATGTGATGAAATACTCCCTGTTTGCATGGGTGCATCTCCAACAACATTCAGGAAGCTTGAGACCATCCAGTACAAAGCAACCACTTGATTGGCGCATTCATAAATCTTCAGTCACTCCACCATTGGTAGTCTGTAGCAGCAGTGCTTGCCATCCACAAGATGTATTGCAGAAAGATCCTTAGATAACACTTTCCAAACCTTTGAATATCATCTTCTAGAAGGACAAAGGCAGCAGATATATGGGAATACACTGGTTGAAATTTGTCCTCCAAGCCACTCACCAGCCTGACTTGGAAATATATCACTGGTCATTCACTAGTGCGAGATCAAAATCTTGGATTTTGCTTCCTGATGGCGTTGTGGGTCTACATATAGTGCATGAACAGCAGTGGTTAAGAGGCAGCTCATTACCACCTTCTCAAGGGCAAATAAGGACAGGCTATAAATACTGGCCCAGCCAGCAATGCCCACATCCCACAAGTTAATTAAAAAAAACATGATCATGATAATTTTAATTTGTTCTTAATGACGTGGGCTGATAGATAAACATTAGTCCTAAACATGAGGGAGCATTCTTTCTTTTATATTCACCTGAGAGTGCAAGTGGACCTTGTTTCAATAATTCATCTAAAAGACAGCATTTCCAACATTAAACCTAAACAAAGAACTGCAGAATGCTGGAGATCTGAAGCAAAAACGGAAACTGCTGGCAATCCTCAGCAGGTCTGGCAGCATCTTTGGAGAGAAAACTGTCAAACTTTTGGGTCTAGTAACACTTCATCAGAACTAGTAGTTGCTAGGAAAAGGTGGCATATATGCTGAAGATCTCTTCACATCTAGTGTCAGCATGGTGTACTCCCATGTCACATAATTTAGTTGCACTCAAAGATCTCTCTAAAATTCCCCAATCACATTCGTTTTAAGTATTATAATATAAGGTGCACACCATACATAATTTGCAATACATCTGTACGCTGAAATATCTTGAAGTATTTTATTCTTAAGTTGGCAAATTTGATTTGCAGCATTCATGCCACTGCATATTGTGCATGACATTGAAATGGAATGCAAGTACAATAAAAACAAATCAGCTAAGTGAGCAGGGGCAGGGAGCTAAGGATTGTTATATCTGAAAGAAAAAAAAATTAAAAATACAATTGCAGTCTGGAGGAATGTGTGGTAATTCATTTAGGGAGAACAAATGTGTGATGAAAATGCCCAATATTGAATAGGAAATTGGCATGTGTAGAGGAAGCTTGGAATGCATGATCCCAGATCCCTGAAAATAATAGAACAGGGGAATAAGGAGTCAAGGTTGCATATGGGATTCTTTCCCTTATTGGCTGAGGTCTGGAGTGTAAAACCATGGAGATTACACTAGAACTGTACAAAGCACCAAGTACACTGCAGACAGAGCATTGTGTACTATGCAGGTCACCGCATTACGGGAACATGTGATAGCATGAGAACGAGTACAAGGATGTCACTAGGGACTAGAGAAGTTGATGAAGAACCATAGATAACAGAACACCTCAAGAACTTCACAGGTATGAACATTTAACAGCTGGCCACAGAAGGAAATATTTGAACAAGCAAAGGGTTAGCTTTAAAGGAGCATTCTAAAGGAGAGGAAAGAGGGAAAGACACACAAATTATTAGGAACAGAATTTCAGAGTTTATGATCTTGGTAATTGAAGGCACAACAACGAATAGTGCAGCAGTGAAAGTGATGCTCCTGAAGAAGGCGGCACAGTGGCACAGTGGTTAGCACTGCTGCCTCACAGCGCCAGAGATCCGAGTTCAATTCCTGCCTCGGGCAACTGTCTGTGTGGAGTTTGCACATTCTCCCCGTGTCTGCGTGGGTTTCCTCCGGGTGCTCCAGTTTACTCCCACAATCCAAAAAAATGTGCAGGTCAGGTGAATTGGCCATGTTAACTTGCCTGTAGTGTTAGATATAGGGGAATGGGTCTGAGTGGGTTGCTGTTCGGAGGGTCGGTGTGGACTTGTTGGACCGAAGGGCTGTAAGTAATGTAATCTTAAAAAAATAGGTAGAACTAGGTAAGAGCAAATATCCCAGGAATGTTATCAGGTTAAAGAAAAATTGCAAGGCCATGGAAAACCTTGGAAACAGCACTGAATGAATCCTGTGTCCAATAGGACACCCATGGCTCCAGTGAGCAAAGGTCACTTTACCCCAAAAGACAGAAAGGCTCTCAGTGTTGTTCTTTGCTTTATAGATATAAGCACATTTCTGTCCCAGATGAGATTCTTTTTTGTCGCAGCAACAGACACCCCAGTCTTCAGGAGGACAATGTGCTCTCTCTGGTTTTGAAGGCTTCATTTATAGCCTGAAAATACAGTTTTGCACGCCAATCTTTCAGGCATAGGGTGAGCATTCAAGGCAACTGGATCATCGACCCTAATATGAAGATGGAGGATTATGTTCATCTGAAAAAATATATGGGGTATTGGATAAGCATTAAATATACAGCACTACTGACAATTTAACTTTCCCTCAAAACTGCACTGGACTAACAGTCTGTATTATGTGCACAAATTTCTGGGTTATCTACAATTAAACTATAGATGACATGAATTATGATTGAGAAAGAAGAGGACTCAAGGATATCCTTCAATTTGGACCTCATACTTCACTGCCTGACCAGGTTCCATCACTGGTCATTCTGTCTTAGATTCATAAAGTCATAGAGATGTACAGCACAGAAACAGACCCTTCGGTCCAACCCATCCATGCCGACCAGATATCCCAACCCAATCTAGTCCCTACCTGCCAGTACCCGGCCCATATCCCTCCAAACCCTTCCTATTCATATACCCATCCAAATACCTTTTAAATGTTGCAATTGTACCAGCATCCACCACTTCCTCCGGAAGCTCATTCTATACACGTACCACCCTCGGTGTGAAAAAGTTAGAACATAGAACATAGAACAATGCAGCACAGAACAGGCCCTTCGGCCCACGATGTTGTGCCGAACATCTATCCTAGATTAAGCACCCATCCATGTACCTATCCAATTGCCGCTTAAAGGTCGCCAATGATTCTGACTCTACCACTCCCATGGGCAGCGCATTCCATTCCCCCACCACTCTCTGGGTAAAGAACCCACCCCTGACATCTCCCCTATACCTTCCACCCTTCACCTTAAATTTATGTCCCCTTGTAATAGTCTGTTGTACCCGGGGAAAAAGTTTCTGACTGTCTACTCTATGTATTCCTCTGATCATCTTATAAACCTCTATCAAGTCACCCCTCATCCTTCACTGTTCCAACGAGAAAAGGCCGAGAACTCTCAACCTGTCCTCGTACGACCTATTCTCCATTCCAGGCAACATCCTAGTAAATCTTCTCTGCACCCTCTCCAAAGCTTCCACATCTTTCCTAAAGTGAGGCGACCAGAACTGCACACAGTGCTCCAAATGTGGCCTAACCAAAGTTGCCCCTTAGGTCTCTTTTATATCTTTCCCCTCTCACCCTAAACCTATGCCCTCTAGATCTGGACTCCCCCAACGCAGGGAAAAGACTTTGCCTATTTTCCCTATCCATGCCCCTCATGATTTTATAAACCTCTATAAGATCACCCCTCCCCGATGCTCCAGGGAAAACATCCCCAGCCTGTTCAGCCTCTCCCTGTAGCTCAAATCTTCCAACCCAGGCAACATCCTTGTACATCTTTTCTGAACCCTTTCAAGTTTCACAACATATTTCCAATAGGAAGGAGACCAGAATTGCACACAATATTCCAACAGTGGCCTAACCAATGTCCTATACAGCCGCAACATGGTCTCCCATCTCCTGTACTCAATACTCTGACCAATAAAGGAAAGTATACCAAATGCCTTCTTCGCCTTACCATTAAGAAGGACTTATACACTTCATGGTAAGTTCCTAGGAAGTGTTGCTGAACAAAGAGAACATGGAGTGCAGGTTCATAGCTCCTTGAAAGTGGAGTCACAGGGGGATAGGATAGTGAAGAAGGTGTTTGCTATGCTTTCCTTTATTGGTCAGAGTATTGATTACAGGAGTTGGGAGATCATGTTGCGGCTGTATAGGACATTGGTGAGGCCACTGTTGGAATATTGCGTGCAGTTCTAGTCTCCTTCCTATCTTAAACAGTTTCAGCTGAAAACCCTGACATTTTGTCTCTAAATCTCTCCATGTGCCTCTCCTCTTTAAATCTATTCTGTAACCAAGGTTTCTGCCACCCATCTTAGCACAGAATCTGAGAATCATATAACATGGAAACAGATCCTTCAGTCCAACTAGTCCATGCTAAACATAATTCCAAACTAAATGAGTCACACTTGCCTGTTCCTGGCCCATATCCCTCCAAACCTTTCTTATTCATGATTTGGAAGTACCAGTGTTGAACTGGAGTGTTGAAAATGTGTTGCTGGTTAAAGCGCAGCAGGTCAGGCAGCATCCAAAGAACAGGAAATTCGACGTTTCAGGCAAAAGCAGCAACACATTTTCAGCTCTGATCTCCAGCATCTGCAGACCTCACTTTTTACTTGAACTGGAGTGTACAAAGTTAAAAATCACACAGCACTAAGCTATAGTCAAAAAGATTTTATTTGGAAGCACTAGCTTTCGGAGCGTTGCTCCTTCATCACATGGTTGTGGAGTATAAGATATTAATACATAGAATTTATAGCAAAAGTTTACAGTGTGATGCAACTGGAATTATATATTGAAAAAGACCTGGATTGCTTGTTAGATTTCTCATCTTTTAGAATGACCATGCTGATTTCAATTCTTTCATATGTAAATCCCAGAAGCTTTTTTAAAGTTACATTCTCAAGTGAACTTTAACAATATGTGCCATGTCAGCCCAGATAATGCACTGAAGGTGTGAGGTGCCCAGTGTGAGGCTGTCTGTGCACAAATGTTCAGATTGATTCTATTTCTAAAAAAGGGACTACCAAAATCTTACATGGATTCATGCAGTTTTTAAGCAAAATAAAATGTAATTCTGCAAGTATAAATTCACCCCACTAACTTATAAGAGTGAATGTGTGTGTGTCCACGCACGTGCATGCGGGTGTGTGTGTGTGTGTGTGGGGGGGGGGTGGTTGAGTGTCTATGACAGAGTGTGTGTATGTGTGAATGTGACTGTAAAGGAGTATAAATCTGTGAGAGAGTATGTGTGCATGTGTATGTGTGAGTATATGAGAGAGAGCTTGTGTATGAGAGAGGGTCTGCATGAATGTGTGTGTGTGTGTGTGTGTGTGTGTGTGTGTGTGTAGTGCAGTGGGGTCACCTATAGTGTGACACAAACCCTGTAGTGCGACACGAACCCAAGGTCCCAGCTGAGGCCATTCTCATGGTTTTCAACTTGGTTTTCAGCCTCTGCTCAGCCACTTGGCATTGTTCTGGATCAGTGGTGCTGGAAGAGCACAGCAGTTCAGGCTCGTTGGATGCTGCCTGAACTGCTATGCTCTTCCAGCACCACTGATCCAGAATCTGGTTTCCAGCATCTGCAGTCATTGTTTTTACCACTTGGCATTGTTCCCTGGCCCCGAAGTCCGCCTTGGAGGACGGTCACCTGAAGGTCTGAGGTCGAATGTCCTGGACCGCTGAAGTGTCCTCCGACTGGAAGGGAACATGCCTGCCTGGCAATTGTTGTGCGGTGTCCATTTATCCATTGCTGTAGCCTCTGCTTCGTCTCACCAATGTACCATGCCTCAGAGCAGCCTTGCCTACAGCATCTGAGATAGACAACTTTAACAGTGTCACACGAGTACCTGCCACATACATGGTGAGTGCACACACACACACACACACACACACACACACACACACACACACACACACACACACACACACACACACACACCTTACACCCCTTTCCACTCACTCTCACACACATACACATACACACACTCTCTCTCAGACACTCATACCCCATTTCCTCATACACAGGCCCACATGCGCGTACACAAATAAGTTAGCGGGGTGAATTTGTACTTGCAGAATTACATTTTATTCTGTTCAAAAACTGCATGAATCCATGTAAGATTCTGTAAAACCCTTTTTTTTATGATTAGAATCAGTCTGAACATTGGGACACAGACAGCCTCACACAGGGCACCTCACACGTTTAATGCATTATCTGGGCTGACATGGCACTTATTGTTAAAGTTCACTTGAGAATGTAACTTTAAAAAAGCTTCTGGGATTTACATATGAAAGAACTAAAGTGAACATCGTCATTCTAAAAGATGAGAGACTTAACAAATAATCCAGATCGTTTTCAATATATAATTTAAGTTGCATCACACAGTAAATGTTTGCTGTAAATTCTGTGCCATATGATCTTATACTCCACAACCACGTGACAAAGGAGCAGCGCTCCGTAAGCTAGTGCTTCCAAATAAACCTATTGGACTGTAACCTGGTGTTTTGTGATTTTTAATTTTCTTATTCATGTATTCATTTTTGACTGAACAATCTACTAAGTGCCTAGAGATGTTTTTCTCTGTTAATGCAGTATCTAAGTGTAAGTTATTAATGTTCATAACTCCGAGTATAATAAGGCACCTTCATCTATTAACAAACAACAGGCCCAAATGAAAAACCATTGAACTGTAATGTTCTCTCTACAGGTACTGCCTGACCTGCTGAGTACCTCCAGCAGCTTCTGTTTATATTTCAGATTTCTAGCAAACTTACAGATTGCATTTGTAATAATGCATAACAAAGGTTGCCTCTCTTTTAGTACAACAGTTTATACAATTGTCAACCAAGATGGGAAAGCTTTACAGGAATCTTTGTCCCTTTAGAGGTCATATGTTGAATAAGTTTTCCTCATTCCTTGAAAGTAAAATATAAGAACGTAAAACATCGAGCAAGGTTAGGACATTGAGTCATAGACTCATAGAGATATACAGCATGGAAATAGATCTTTCAATCCAATTTGTCCATGTCAACCAGATATGCAAAATTAGTCTAGTCCCATTTGCCAGCATTTGGCCCATATCCCTCTATACCCTTTCCTATTCATATACCCATCCAGATGCCTTTTAAATGTTGTTATTTTACAAGCCTCCAATATTTCATCTGGCAGCTCATTCCATACACACACCACTTTCTACATGAAAATGTTGCCCCTTAGATCTCTTTTAACTTATGTCCTCTAGTTTTGGACTCCCACACACTCGTCTTTTTACCCTATCCATGCTCATGATTTTATAAACCTGTATAAGGTCACCCCTCAGCCTCTGAAGCTTCAAAGAAAATTTGAAGCCTGTTCAGCCTCTCCCTATAGCTCAAACTCTCCAATCCTGACAACATCCTTGCATAACTTTTCCAAACTCTTTCAAATTTAACAACATCTTTCCTATAGCAGGGAGACCAGAATTGAACGGAGTAGTCCAAAAGTAGCCCAACCAATGTCCTGTATAGCCACAACATGACCTCCCAACTCCTACACTCAATGCACTGACCAATAAAGGAAAGCATACCAAAAGCCCTCTTCACTATCCTATCTACATGCGACTCCACTCTCAAGGAATTATGAACCTGTGTCCTAAGGTCTCTGTTCGGCAACATCTCCCAGAACCTTGAGCCTGCACCACCTTCAGCTGATCTACTTCTACACACTTTCCTGCACTGTCCCCACATCCTTTGATGTTTTTAACATGTAGAAATCTATCATCAATTTCAGTCTTGATTCTACTTCAATTTCTGAGCGTCCACAGTCCTCTGGAGTAGAAAATTCCAACGATTCATCACCCTACATGAATAAATTCCTCCTCATCTGAGTCCTAATAATAGCTGAATAAATTGAAAGCAAAAAAAAACCTATAGTTCTACATAGAGAAACAGAACTGTGAGACACAGCAATACCTAATGTTGGAAAGTCTGAATGACAAATCAGTTAGCAGTTCAAAAAGATTTCTCAGCTGTACCAGCAACTCTCAGAATTTCTAAGGAGTAGAGAACAAGCTCTTGGATTTTGCCATGAGACAGTCAGGAGATAACTATCCACAATTAGCATGTCTTCCTCAATCTCTTTGAATACCTTTGTTAGTTAAAAAAGAATTGGAAGCAGGAAGTAAGGGTATTTGATTTAGAATATAATTGGGTAAAGAATGCTAACTTTCTTCAGTGGTATTTTGGCATCTGAATTTCCAGTAGCAATGTGATACAAGATGCTAGGCTATTCATCCCAAGGCATGGTGCAGTGTATCAACAGCATGCCACTTTTGCTATTGACAATAGCCAAGGTATTAATAATATCTCAACCAATTTGTGATTGTAAAACCCAAAACATAGTATCCAAACTCAGACGTGATTTTGTTACTGGACAGCATCTGCCAAATAATCACAGGTGGACTTGGAAATATGCTGATGACCAATTTGACATTGTTTGTTGGGCTCAAATTGTGGTACACTTGTGTGTACTTGGAACTGCATAGGAACACAGGGCCCTGTTCTTTGCATTCAGAAAGAAAATGTAAACACCTTGTCTAAATGGGGAAAGGCTTCTGAAGTCAGAATACAAAGGGACTTATGAGTCCCAGTTCAGGATTCTCTTCAGATTAACATGCAGGTTTAGTTGGCAATTAGAAAGGTGAATATTAGCAAACATTTCAACAGCACTAGAGTAAGGAATGGGGATGTACTGCTGAGGCTGTATAAGATTCTAGTCAGCCCATTTTTGGAATATTATGAGCAGATTTAGACCCTGCATCTGAGGAAGGAGGGGGTTTAGAGAAAGTTCAGAAGAATGATTCTAGAAATGAAGAGTTTGTCGTATGAGGAGCTGCTGAAGACTCTGGGTCTGTACTCAATATAGTTTAGAAGGATGGGGAGGTCTCATTGAAACCTAAAGAATATTGAGAGGCATGGATGGAGTGGAAGTAGAAAAGACTAGGACTCAAGAGCCTCAAAGTCTCAAAGTGAAGGGATGACCCTTTAGAACTGAGAAGTGGAGGAATTTCTTCAGCCAGAAGGTGTTGAATCTGTGGAACCCATTGCTGCAGATGGCTGTGAGTACCAAGTCATTGAGTGTGTTTAAGACAGAAATAAATAGGTTCTTGATTAGTAAAGGGATCAAAGGTTACAGAGAGAAGGCAGGAGAATGGGTGGAGAAAGATATCAGCCTTGATTGAATGGTGGAGCAGATTCGGTAGGCCAAATGGTCTAATACTATTCCTATACCTTATGGTCTTACTGCACCTGTCATAACTTTAAAAAAGTCATCTCCATGACACTTAAGGATAGACAATAAATGTTACCTAGCCAGCAATGCCACATTCTATGAATGGACTTTAAAAAAGGCAATTGCCATTCTCTAGTTTATTCATCAGGTTAAGGTTTGTCCAATAGATTCTGGATTAAATTTAAATAAACTTGGCAGTTAACTGTCCGTCATCACCTACTGGTACATTCTCTATGACAATGCCTCTAACCATAAGAGTCCATTTTCTAACCAATCAGCACTCTCTTCTTATACATTTATATATATAAAAATGTTGTTCACCCTTTAAATTGCAAATGTCTTGATAAATACACTAAATGTTTTGACAAAACTTTTCCTTTTCAGTAAAGATTTCCAATCATTAGCCAGATGTGACAAAATTGTGATACACAGTCTGACAAAATAACACAGTCTTTAATTGTGATAACCAAGCAGATGTGAAACATTTACTATTTCAAGTGCAAAATATTTCCGATTATAAATTAGTAGGTCCTTGGTATTGCTGAAGGTGAGTCAGAAATTACGTTTTTGTGGATATAGCAATTCATCGCCACTGAAAGAATTTGGAACAAATTTTGACAGTGACCTCTCAAGAGACAGCTGAACAAGTATGTTTGATTGATATCTGGATATTATTTCAGCATATAGACAGGTAAATAAATAAATACAGTTACTTAAAATACATTTCTTTATAAAACATAAGGGAGTACCACTTTAGTGTGTTTGTTACATGCATCTTAATTTTGTTTCTGTGTGCATTGGCAGATAGTTTTCATTCTGATTCCCAGTATGGCAGAACAGTCATGAAGAAAGATTGGATTGACTGGGCCTGTGCTTATTAGAATTTAGAAGAATGAGGAGGGAGGATCTCATTGAAACATATAAAATCCTGATGAAACTGGACAGGCTAGATGTGGGAAGAATGTTCCCAATGTTGGGGAAATCCAGAACTTGGGGTCACAGTCTAAGACTAAGGGGTAAACCATTCAGGACTGAGATAAGGAAGATCTTCCTCACTCAGAGAGTTGTGAACCTGTGGAATTCTCTCCCACAGAAAGCTGTTGAGGCCAGTTCATTAGATATATTCAAGAAGGAGCTGGACATGGTCCTTGTGATCAAAGCGATCAAGGGGATTGGACAGAAAGCAGGAATGGGATACTGAAATTGCATGATCAGTAATGATCATATTGAACGCTGGTGCAGGCTCGAAGGGCTGAATGGCCTACTCCAATACCAATTTTCTATGTTTCTATGTTTAAACTCTCAGGGCTAAACTAAAACTTAGGTTTCACCCCTTTTAATACCGCAATTTGTTTTCATTTTGGTTATTTTTTCAAAAAGAAATGTTCAAGATTTTCATTGAATTCATCGTTGGGATTATGACTTGCAATGTCTGTATTCCTATTAAGAGTAGCTGGTGTAGATGCTTGTAAAAGAAAACCCTTGTGTTTCAGTTTTTATATGATTGCTGACAAAATATCAGACAACAAGCAATTAATTTGTTTTGATGCATGGTTGACTGTCACAGAGACAACTGAAGCAGCCAGTCCAAACCGGTAACATCCCTTAACTGACAAATGAGTAAACAAAGAGCTAGGATCTTGTGGCACAGTGGTAGTGTCCCTATCCCTCAGCTAGGAAGTTTGGATTCAAGTCCCACTTGCTCTGAGGTGTGTCATAACACATCCAAACAAGTTGACTGACATAACAGGAGATTGACCGGCAGAAAGCAGAGAGTATACATCAATGGGTCTCTTTAAAAAAAGGGCTCTCATGCACCTCCTTTGTTTCTCTCACTATCCTCCTTTTGTTGGATGAACTTGAAGCTACAACCTTCTAATTCAAGGCGGACATTATCATGAAATTGTGTCTGACCCCTTGCTTTCTGTCTTTTCTGAGGCTTCTGCCTCCTCGAACACAGAACTCCCTCAGTATTGTACTAGAATGATGGCCCATTGTACGTGTTCAAGTCCTGATGTAAAGCTTGAATCCTCATTTGAACTTTTATCATCTACCTAGAATTAAGCCTTCAGAGAATAATAAAGCTACAAATGATGACATATCCTGCTCTGTATGCATGTTGGAGGTAAGGATGACACAAACAGTCTCCAGTGGGACATAAACGGATTGAGTGAATGGACGAAAACACAGCATATGGAATATGATGAGGGAAAATGTGAGGTCATACACTTTGGCAGGAATAGAGAAGGTGAATATCATTAAGTGAAGCAAGACTGTGGGAAACTGCAGCACAGAGGAATTTGGGTCCTCAAACATGAATAAAATAAAATTAGCATCCCAAGTTCAGCAGGAAGCCAAATGGAATAAAACAAACAGCCGTGGATGTTGGAAATCTGAAATAAAATCAGAAATTGCTGGAGAAACTCAGCAGATCTAGCAGCATCTCTGGAGAGAAAACAGGGTTTATGTTTCAGGTCCAGCGACCCATCTTCAGAATGCAAATGGAATGTTGGGCCTTCAGTTCAAAAGGAATGAAGTATGACAATAGGGAAGTCTTGCTAATACCATACAAGGCACAAGTTAGACCACACCTAGAATATGTACAGCTGAGGTTCCCTTATCTAAGGAAATTTATATTGAAATTGAAGGCTACCCAGAGAAAGTTCACTAGACTGATCCTGGGTATGGAGGGATTTTCTTATGAGAATAAGTAGGCCGGACCTGCATTCATTGGTGTTTAGAACAATGAGAGGAGATTTTATAAAGACATATAAGATTCTTGAGGACTTCAAGGGTGTATGCTAGACATTGCTTCACCAGTGGGAGAGTCTAGTACCAGTGAACAATGTCTATGAGTAAGGAGTTACCCATTTAGGACAGAAATAGAAATTTATTAGCTTATAGGATAGTGAATCTGTGAAATTCTTTACTGCAGAAAGAATTACTGGCTGAGATTGACAGATTTTTAATCAATTACAAAATCAAGGATTATGGGGATGAGACCGGAAAATAGAGTTGAAGATTATCTATTCAACCATGATCTCATTGAATAGCAGAGCAGACTTGAAGGGCTGAATGGCCTACTTTTGTCCGCACATATAAAGGTTTGTCTTTTGTGTTACGATTACCCACATTACTATTACTCAGCTGTTGATCCAATATATTCAGTTCCTCAGAATTCTTGTCATAGAACATAGGAACATTTTAGATACAAGATGCTCTCTTTACGTCTTTCAGTTACTCCAAAATGAAATTTTAGAATTCATTCCAAGCCATGCTGAACAGACCTTAGCAGTTTGAGTGCAATGTTTCAGAGTTCCAGCAAGACACATTATCTTACCTCCGTCTTTCCATTTGCTGTGACTTCTCTTTTATAATACACCAAATTTCTGGAAATTCTGCCTCAAATGTTCTTTTGTCAAGGCTCAGTCATTTTGAATTTTCTTAGATGTGTCAGTCTTGACTAATATCTGTCTCTCATGTAAATATTAAAATGTGCAGGAAGTATGGAATTAATTATAGCACTTTCTTGAGGTCTATCACACAATACTGAAGGTAATTTGGAATTTTAGCCAACAGGGTGGCACGGTGGCTCAGTACTGCCTCACAGTGCCAGGGGCTTTGGTTCAATTCCACCCTTGGGTGACTGTGTAGAGTTTTCATATTTTCTTCATGTCTGTGTGTGTTTCCTCCGAGTGCTCCAGTTTCCTTCCAAAATTACAATCATATGCAGATGAGGTGGATTGGCCGTGATTAATGGCCCATAGTGTCCAGGGATGTACAGGCCACGTGGATTAGCCATGGGAAATGCAAGGTTGGGGAGTCAGTCTGGGTGGGATGCTTTTCAGAAGATTGGTGTGGACTTGATGGCTGAATGCCCTGCTTTCACACTGTAGGGATTCTATAAATCTAACTGATAGGTACTTCATCTTCCAACCATCTGTACCAAATTTCTGGTGTGAAAAATAGTTGCCAACTTGCACTCTATAACGTTTCAGTTGATTACCCAATAATTGATCACTGCTTGAGTCTCTCCACAAAGCCCATTGCTGAAAAGATTTGTAGCACAGCTTTAATTACCACAGCATAAATGTTGTCACACATCTTAAAATCTGTCATTGGCAAATTCCATTGTTTGCTTGAGCTGACAAGTGGCAAGTAACATTACACCACACTCTGGAGAATTTAACCACTTTCCTTTGGCATTCAATGGCATTATAATCACTGAATTCTCCACTATCTACATCCTGGGGTTTACAATTGATCAGAAACTGGATTGGCTATAACAGCAGGTCTGATGTTGGGAATTCTGCAATAGGTAACATCTCCTGGCTCATTTAGGCCTGTCTACCATCTACAAGGCAGAAATCATGAGTGTGAAGGAATACTCTCCACTTGCCTGGACTGGTGCTACACAAAATCAATGTTCAAGAGGTTCAACACCAACTAAGAGAAAGCATCCCGCTTGTCTGGCATTCCATTCAGTACCTTCAACATGCACTCTCCCACTGCTGATGCATAATGGCAGCACTGTTTATCATCTACAAGATACAATGCAACAACTCATCAAGGCTCATTTGGCAGCACCTTCTAAATCCTCAACCTCTTTACAGAATATGGTATACATTATGAGTGTACTCATCGATATAGTCATAGAGTCATACAGTATGGAAACAGACCCTTCAGTCCAACCAGTCCATGCTGATGATAATCCCAAACTAACCTAGTCCCATCTGCCTGAGTGCCATGTCCTTCCAAACATTTCTTATTCATGAACTTCCCAAATGACTTTTAAGCATTGTAACTGTATCCACATCTAATACTTCATCTGAAAGTTAATTCCACACATGAACTGTATGTAAACAGGTTTCCCCTTATGTCTTTTTTAAATCTTTCTCTTCTCACTTTGAAAATATGCTCCCTAGACTTGAAGTCCCCAATCCTAGGGAAAGGACACCTGCCGTTTGACCCATCTCTACACCTCATGATTTTATAAACCTCTATAAGATCACCACTCAACTTCCTATGCTCCAGTGAAAGAAATCTCAGCCTATCCAGCCATTTTGACAAGGAAGTATATGACTATTTCTTGCTATTACTGGGGTAAAGTCCAGGAACTCACCCTAACAGGAATGCAGGTGCCCCAACAGCTCTGAAGCTCACTAGTGTCTTCTCAAGGTCAAGTAGGAATGGGCTAGCCAGCAGCATCCATGTCCCATGGATGTCAAAATCTGGCATGTCTCAGAAGCATTTAACAGTTCTTGTGGATCTCATCCATGAACACTAATAAAAGAATCAAACCTACATCACTATCTAACAGGCATCCATCTCAAAAAACAACCTATTTTCTTGGAAGAAGCAAATTTCCCAAGCCATGTCATGTTTTCTCTTTGAAGAGATGAAACCTGTATGCACATATTCGTTTCTTTCTTCCGCTAGTCATGTGGTTCAGACTCTGAGAACATCGGAGGGTAATCTAACTCAATAAATTATAATTAATTTCTGTCATTTTCCACAACGGCCCCTAAGAGACTTGTTAGGTGTCTGAAAAATGTTGCTTCGCTTCCAATCTTCAACTAATCTTGTGAAGCCAATTTATTATAGTGATTGGGACAAGGTTAGCCAAGTGGACCTCATAGAATTTGAATTCCCTGATTGGACCAGAGTAACAGCCCCAATCAGGGAGCCCTGGCTGACAGATATAAACAGGAGTGCCAGAGGTTTTCTTCACTCAAGAAGTTGACTCTGAGCTACCTGGGTTGGTGTCGTGTACTATGCACATGTAAATAAAGGGTGACTTGGTGACAGATTACTGGCCTTTGTGGATTTATTTCAGTGGTGTTGGGAGAAAAACATGGCCTTGAGGAGATTCACTCGCAACAGTCGTTTTTGAATTGGGGTAAGCATTTCTGGCATCATGCTGTTATTCTGTTATTTGACTCATTCAATTTTGCTGTCAATGACTGGGTCCAGTACGGGGAAAGAATGCATTTTGTTTTCCAGGAAAATGACACTGGGGCAGATGAAAAGCAACGAGTAATTCTCCACATAGTTTGCGGACCTGGAGCTTTGTCGGTTATTAGGAGCCTAACATTTCCTGAGGCACAAGATACAAAAACCTCTCAAGAGTTCACAGATTTAGTTAAGGACTTAGTTACGGCCCCAAGCCTCCTCTAATTCTGATATGCTATTGGTTTTTACTCAGCAGATTGAGGACAAGGGAAACCCATATCGGGATTTTTGATGAAATAAAGATGACTGGCAGAGGTATGTGATTTTGGGGTAACACTGAATGAGATGCTATAAGAGACTGTCTGGCACGAGGGATTAGTGATGTAACCGTGCAAAAGCACCTACTGGCTGAAGCCTAGCCGGATTTCAAACAGGCACTACTGCTGGCTTTGTCAGGAGAAAATTGGACAGGTGGAGCCTATGAGTTACAATGTATTCAGATGGAAGTGGATACCCTTGGCAGGCCAACTGAACTTAGGGAACACCACTTGAGTAAAGGCAATTGCATAGCCTCACTCAGAGCATTTCGTGAACAGAGGGACTTTTGGAATATTGTGTGCAATCTTGTCTCCTTTCTATCGGAAGGATGTTGTGAAACTTGAAAAAGTTCAGAAAAGATTTACAAGGATGTTGTTTGGTTTGGTGGATTAGAGTTATAGAAAGAAGCTGAATAGCCTGGGGCTGTTTTCCCTTGGAGAATGAAAGGCTGAGGGGTGACTTTATAGAAGTTTACAATATCATGAGGGGCATGGATAGGATAAATATACAAGATCCCTTTCCTGGGGTGGGAAGTCCTAAACTAGAGGGCATAGATTTAGGTGAGAAGGAAAAAGTATAAAGGGGCAACTTTTTCACACAGAGGGTGATACATGTATGGAATGAGCCGCCAGAGGAAGTCATTGAGGCTGGTTCAATTACAACATTTCAAAGGCATCTGGATGGATGTATGAACAGGAAAAGTTTAGTGGGTTATTGGTTAAGTGCTGGCAAATGGGACTAGATTAGTTTAGGCTATGACTCTAAGTCGGGCCACAGCAAAACCCCAAAACAAAACCAGATCTCGGCCAAAGGGTTAACATTTTCTCGAGGAACCAGGCTGATAGGCCATTGTGGTTGCTGCCAATGTGTAGGCTCAAGACAGCAAATGTATCCCACTTGGCCTTAATTGAGAAAAGAACTCATAGGCTGGTATCCAGGAGAATGCACACTCTGGAAAGTCTATCTACATCTGGCTTGTAACTGTTAAATTGCTTTGCAATCACCAGATTATAACCAATCAAAATAGATGTCTGGTTGAATGGTCACACAATTCTACTGGAGATTAACACCAGCATGGCTGGGCTGACCAGACCTCCCAGTCACTGCCCATTTTAATTCCGCTACCCACTCCCTTTCTGACAGGACCATTCTTGGCCTCCTTCAATGCCACAATGATCCACACTGCAACTTGGAGGAACAACACCTCATCTTCCGCCTGGGCAGCCTATAGTTCTCCAATTTCAAATAACTTCTTTTTTAATGCCCGTCCCCCTCACTTCCCACCAACCGGATTCATTCCTCCCATTGACCATCAGGTTGTACCTATCTTCACCTATCCCCACTTCACCACCCTGTCGCGGCTACCCGCTTTATCTTCAGCTCCCCCCACTCCCACCCCCAGTCCTGAAGAAGGATTACACCCAAAACATTGACTTCTCTACCTCCTGATGCTGCCTGGCTTGCTGTGTTCTTCCAGCCTCTTGCTGGTCTACTCAGTGATTGTGGAAGAAGTCTTTACCAAAATTCACTCTGGATTCCAATCCTTACATTTTTGTAAGACCTCGACCAGGCTGAGAATCTACACTGCAAAACCCATACAGATTAAGAGTACAACTTTGGTTCTGGTCTTTTATGAGAAGCAGCTAGTTCAGTTATCATTGATCGTAGCAAAAGGCTTCGGCCCAAGCTTGATGGGTTGAATGATTTGACTTGATTTGCTTGACAAATACCTGGAAATTTTTCAGGGATGACTAGGGGGACTATCAAAGGGGCCAAGACCATCTTTTAAATTGACCAAGAAGCAATTCCTTTATTCTGCAAGGCCCATCCAGTGCCATTTGTTTAACGTGCAAAAGTAGGGATAGAAATCAGGAAGCTGGAAAGTGAATAAACCAGGACAGTTTGCAGTATGGCCAGCATTGGTCGTATCGATTGTGAAGTCTAATCTTTTGGGGATTTCAGAATAATGGTAAACTCCTTTTCATAGCTGCATAAATACCCAATTCTTCGCATGGAGGACTTATACGCTAAAACAGACAGGGACGCTGTCCTTTATAAAGCTGGATACTTGCAAATGTGGGTAGATGAGAATTTCCAGAAATATGGTACAATTAATACCTATAAGAGTTTGTACCAATATATGAGACAATGGAGAACATTTTACAAGATCTACCTCAGGTTTGCATTTATCAGGATGATGTGCCAATAACCAATAAACAGTGTTTAGAGCTTCACCGGAGGCTCACTGATTATGTTACCTAGTATGGTAATGAAACAACTGAAAATGAACTTTCTAGCTCAGAGAGCAAACTTATATCCAGAACCTCAACCTGAGCTACAAATCTTCTCAAACTTCGCTAGCATTTGGAGAACTTGGATATAATGCTTAAACATTTCTGCAAGGAAGGTATTAAACCTTAGGAAGGAAAAATGTGTGTTCCTGGCACACCAAGTAACCTACTTGGGCTAAAGAGTCGACAAGACAACACCAGTTGGAAGATAAAGGGAGGGTGATCAAAGGTGCATTGGCCCCCAGGTCTGTACCAGACCTGAGTTCTTTCCTTGGGTTGGTGAATTATTATGGAAAATTCATACATAACTTCACTGGCCTCCACTGTCACCCTGACATTTGCTATTTAAAAAGGGGCAGCCTTAGGAATGGTCTTATAGGAGCTTATAGGAAACTGAAGAAGCAGCTATTGTCAACTAAGGTGCTGGCACGCTACGATCCTAAGCAAGATGTGGTGCTGACGTGATGCCTCCCTGTACGGTATTGGGGTAGCATTGGCTCACCAATGGCCCAGTGGAGATGAACGCCTGATAGTGTATGCTTCCCAGACCTTGGCAAACACTGATCACAAATATGCCCAGATAGAGAAGGAAGGTTTAGCAGTCATCTTTCGTGTGAGAAAGTTCCACGAACACCTTTGTGGACGTAAATTTGTAATAGTAATGGACCATAAAGCCCTACTAGGACTACTTAAAGCTGACAAGATCATGACCTTCAGAGCTCGAAGGTCGAATTCAGTGGTAGGCTCTAATTCAATGTGCATTTTTATGCGTATAATTGCAAGTTGGATCACCATCCAAGAGGTCAAGTGGCAAATGCGGGCACATTGAGCAATCTCCAACTCGTGATCTACCACAATGGGATCACCACTAGAAGTGTCCATTTTGGTTTTAAACTTTCTGGACACCCTTCCTGTTACCACTGACAATATCAGATTGTGGACACAAGAAAATTCCATCCTGGCAAAACTAAAACAGCTAGTGGTGATGAGGGAAACAAAAGTACCATCACAAACAGGATTGAAACCTTTTTTGACCTAGTGAGACCAGATCACCATACAGGCTGGCATAGGGGGAAGCAAGAATGATCGCCCCAAGTAAATGTTGCTGCCAGACATAGCTGCATTGGTGGGGCAGTTCCCAGAGTGCCAACAGGATAAACATTATCACCAGCACCTCCTCCACATTTGTGGGAATGGCAGGGTAAACACTGGACTCAGTTACATGGAGAATGCTGGTCCTTTCTTGGGCTCTATGTTCATAGTCATTGTGGACATCCAATCAAAGTGACTTGATGTGCGTGGAGTTCAGTCATCAAACCTGGGGATGACTGAGAAGCTGTGAACATCTTTTACAATACACAAACTCCTGGAGATGTTGGTCACCGATAACAGGCCACCATTTACCAGCAGGAAATTCAAGTATTTCCTAAAGTTAAATGGCATTTGACATGTAAGGACAACTCCATACCATCCATCCTCCAATGGTCTGATGGAAACGGCAGTTAAAACTTTGAAGGCAGACTTAAAGAAACAACTTACAGCTTCACTTGATACCAAACCGTCTCAGTTCCTGTTTGATTATAGGACCACCCCTCCTGTAATTACAGAGATAGTTCCAGCA
>NC_083407.1:97888747-97913747 GCF_020745735.1 Hemiscyllium ocellatum | reverse complement strand
CGCGCGCGTGCTGAACCCAATTGTGTGTGTGCGCGCGCGTGCTGAGCCCAATTGTGTGTGTGTGCTGAGCCCAATTGTGTGTGTGCGTGTGCGTGCTGAGCCCAATTGTGTGTGTGTGTGTGTGTGTGTGTGTGTGTGTGTGTGTGCACGCGCGCGTGCTGAGCCCAATTGTGTGTGTGTGTGCTGAGCCCAATTGTGTGTGTGCGTGTGCGTGCTGAGCCCAATTGTGTGTGTGTTGAGCCCAATTGTGTGTGTGTGTGCGCGCGTGCTGAGCCCAATTGTGTGTGTGCGCGCGCGTGCTGAGCCCAATTGTGTGTGTGTGCTGAGCCCAATTGTGTGTGTGCGTGTGCGTGCTGAGCCCAATCTGTGTGTGTGTGTGTGCGCGTGCGTGCATGTGCTGAGCCCAATCTCTGTGTGTGTGTGTGCGCGTGCGCTGAGCCCAATCTGTGTGTGTGTGTGTGTGTGTGCGCTGAGCCCAATCTGTGTGTGTGTGTGTGTGTGTGTGTGTGTGTGTGTGCGCGCGTGCGCTGAGCCCAATCTGTGTGTGTGTGTGTGCGCTGAGCCCAATCTGTGTGTGTGTGCGCGCGTGTGCTGAGCCCAATCTGTGTGTGTGTCTGCGCGTGCGCTGAGCCCAGTCTGTGTGCGCGAGCGCTGAGCCCATTCTGTGTGTGCGCGCGAGCGCTGAGCCCATTCTGTGTGTGCGCGCGCGCGCTGAGCCCAGTCTGTGCACGTTGAGCCCAGTCTGTGTGCGCGCGCGCTGAGCCCAGTCTGTGTGTGCACGCGCGCGAGCGCTGAGCCCAGTCTGTGCGCGCGCGCGCGCGCTGAGCCCAGTCTGGCTGTGCATGCGCGCGCGCGCGCTGAGCCCAGTCTGGCTGTGCGTGCGCGCGCGCGCGCTGAGCCCAGTCTGGCTGTGCGTGCGGTGAGGCCAATTTGTGTGTGTGTGTGTGTGTGTATTGAGCTCAATTGTGTGTGTGTGTGTGTGTGCGTGCGTCTGCACGCGCACGAGCTGAGGCCAATTTGTGTGTGTGTGTGGCGAGGCCAATTTGTGTGTGTGGCGAGGCCAATTTGTGTGTGTGGCGAGGCCACTTTGTGTGTGTGTGTGTGTGTGTGTATTGAGCTCAATTGTGTGTGTGTGTGTATTGAGCTCAATTGTGTGTGTGTTTGTGTGTGTATTGAGCTCAATTGTGTGTGTATTGAGCTCAATTGTGTGTGTGTTTGTGTGTGTATTGAGCTCAATTGTGTGTGTGTTTGTGTGTGTATTGAGCTCAATTGTGTGTGTGTGTGTTGAGCTCAATTGTGTGTGTATTGAGCTCAATTGTGTGTGTGTGTGTGTGTGTTGAGCTCAATTGTGTGTGTATTGAGCTCAATTGTGTGTGTGTGTGTGTATTGAGCTCAATTGTGTGTGTGTGTGTGTATTGAGCTCAATTGTGTGTGTGTGTGTGTGTATTGAGCTCAATTGTGTGTGTGTGTATTGAGCTCAATTGTGTGTGTGTATTGAGCTCAATTGTGTGTGTGTGTATTGAGCTCAATTGTGTGTGTGTGTATTGAGCTCAATTGTGTGTGTGTGTGTATTGAGCTCAATTGTGTGTGTGTGTATTGAGCTCAATTGTGTGTGTGTGTGTATTGAGCTCAATTGTGTGTGTGTGTGTATTGAGCTCAATTGTGTGTGTGTGTGTGTATTGAGCTCAATTGTGTGTGTGTGTGTTGAGCTCAATTGTGTGTGTGTGTGTTGAGCTCAATTGTGTGTGTGTGTGTTGAGCTCAATTGTGTGTGTGTGTTGAGCTCAATTGTGTGTGTGTGTTGAGCTCAATTGTGTGTGTGTGTGTGTTGAGCTCAATTGTGTGTGTGTGTGTTGAGCTCAATTGTGTGTGTGTGTGTTGAGCTCAATTGTGTGTGTGTGTGTTGAGCTCAATTGTGTGTGTGTGTGTTGAGCTCAATTGTGTGTGTGTGTGTTGAGCTCAATTGTGTGTGTGTGTGTTGAGCTCAATTGTGTGTGTGTGTGTTGAGCTCAATTGTGTGTGTGTGTGTTGAGCTCAATTGTGTGTGTGTGTTGAGCTCAATTGTGTGTGTGTGTTGAGCTCAATTGTGTGTGTGTGTTGAGCTCAATTGTGTGTGTGTGTTGAGCTCAATTGTGTGTGTGTGTTGAGCTCAATTGTGTGTGTGTGTTGAGCTCAATTGTGTGTGTGTGTGTTGAGCTCAATTGTGTGTGTGTGTGTATTGAGCTCAATTGTGTGTGTGTGTGTGTATTGAGCTCAATTGTGTGTGTGTGTGTATTGAGCTCAATTGTGTGTGTGTGTGTGTATTGAGCTCAATTGTGTGTGTGTGTGTGTGTGTGTATTGAGCTCAATTGTGTGTGTGTATTGAGCTCAATTGTGTGTGTGTATTGAGCTCAATTGTGTGTGTGTGTGTGTGTGTTGAGCTCAATTGTGTGTGTGTATTGAGCTCAATTGTGTGTGTGTGTATTGAGCTCAATTGTGTGTGTGTGTGTGTTGAGCTCAATTGTGTGTGTGTGTGTGTGTTGAGCTCAATTGTGTGTGTGTGTGTGTTGAGCTCAATTGTGTGTGTGTGTGTTGAGCTCAATTGTGTGTGTGTGTGTTGAGCTCAATTGTGTGTGTGTGTTGAGCTCAATTGTGTGTGTGTGTGTTGAGCTCAATTGTGTGTGTGTGTTGAGCTCAATTGTGTGTGTGTGTTGAGCTCAATTGTGTGTGTGTGTTGAGCTCAATTGTGTGTGTGTGTTGAGCTCAATTGTGTGTGTGTGTTGAGCTCAATTGTGTGTGTGTGTTGAGCTCAATTGTGTGTGTGTGTGTTGAGCTCAATTGTGTGTGTGTGTGTGTTGAGCTCAATTGTGTGTGTGTGTTGAGCTCAATTGTGTGTGTGTGTTGAGCTCAATTGTGTGTGTGTGTTGAGCTCAATTGTGTGTGTGTGTTGAGCTCAATTGTGTGTGTGTGTGTTGAGCTCAATTGTGTGTGTGTGTTGAGCTCAATTGTGTGTGTGTGTTGAGCTCAATTGTGTGTGTGTGTGTTGAGCTCAATTGTGTGTGTGTGTGTTGAGCTCAATTGTGTGTGTGTGTGTTGAGCTCAATTGTGTGTGTGTGTGTTGAGCTCAATTGTGTGTGTGTGTGTTGAGCTCAATTGTGTGTGTGTGTGTTGAGCTCAATTGTGTGTGTGTGTGTTGAGCTCAATTGTGTGTGTGTGTGTTGAGCTCAATTGTGTGTGTGTGTGTGTTGAGCTCAATTGTGTGTGTGTGTGTGTGTGTGTGTGTGTATTGAGCTCAATTCTGTGTGTGTGTGTGTGTGTATTGAGCTCAATTGTGTGTGTGTGTGTGTGTGTTGAGCTCAATTGTGTGTGTGTGTGTGTGTTGAGCTCAATTTGTGTGTGTGTGTGTGTGTGTATTGAGCTCAATTTGTGTGTGTGTGTGTGTGTGTGTGTGTTGAGCTCAATTGTGTGTGTGTGTGTGTGTGTGTGTGTGTGTGTTGAGCTCAATTGTGTGTGTGTGTGTGTGTTGAGCCCAATTGTGTGTGTGTGTGTGTGTGTGCGCGCTGAGCCCAATCTGTGTGTGTGTGTGTGCGCGCTGAGCCCAATCTGTGTGTGTGTGTGTGCGCGCTGAGCCCAATCTGTGTGTGTGTGTGTGTGCGCGCGTGTGCTGAGCCCAATCTGTGTGTGTGTCTGCGCGTGCGCTGAGCCCAGTCTGTGTGCGCGAGCGCTGAGCCCATTCTGTGTGTGCGCGCGAGCGCTGAGCCCATTCTGTGTGTGCGCGCGCGCGCTGAGCCCAGTCTGTGCACGTTGAGCCCAGTCTGTGTGCGCGCGCTGAGCCCAGTCTGTGTGTGCACGCGCGCGAGCGCTGAGCCCAGTCTGTGCGCGCGCGCGCTGAGCCCAGTCTGGCTGTGCGTGCGCGCGCGCGCGCTGAGCCCAGTCTGGCTGTGCGTGCGCGCGCGCGCGCTGAGCCCAGTCTGGCTGTGTGTGCGGTGAGGCCAATTTGTGTGTGTGTGTGTGTGTATTGAGCTCAATTGTGTGTGTGTGTGTGTGTGTGTGCGTGCGTCTGCACGCGCACGTGCTGAGGCCAATTTGTGTGTGTGTGTGGCGAGGCCAATTTGTGTGTGTGTGTGTGTGTATTGAGCTCAATTGTGTGTGTGTGTATTGAGCTCAATTGTGTGTGTGTGTGTATTGAGCTCAATTGTGTGTGTGTTTGTGTGTGTATTGAGCTCAATTGTGTGTGTGTGTGTATTGAGCTCAAGTGTGTGTGTGTGTGTGTGTGTGTGTATTGAGCTCAATTGTGTGTGTGTGTGTGTGTGTATTGAGCTCAATTGTGTGTGTGTGTGTATTGAGCTCAATTGTGTGTGTGTGTATTGAGCTCAATTGTGTGTGTGTGTGTATTGAGCTCAATTGTGTGTGTATTGAGCTCAATTGCGTGTGTGTGTGTATTGAGCTCAATTGTGTGTGTGTGTATTGAGCTCAATTGTGTGTGTGTGTGTGTTGAGCTCAATTGTGTGTGTGTGTGTTGAGCTCAATTGTGTGTGTGTGTGTTGAGCTCAATTGTGTGTGTGTGTGTTGAGCTCAATTGTGTGTGTGTGTGTTGAGCTCAATTGTGTGTGTGTGTGTTGAGCTCAATTGTGTGTGTGTGTGTTGAGCTCAATTGTGTGTGTGTGTGTGTTGAGCTCAATTGTGTGTGTGTGTTGAGCTCAATTGTGTGTGTGTGTTGAGCTCAATTGTGTGTGTGTGTGTTGAGCTCAATTGTGTGTGTGTGTGTGTTGAGCTCAATTGTGTGTGTGTGTGTGTGTTGAGCTCAATTGTGTGTGTGTGTGTTGAGCTCAATTGTGTGTGTTGAGCTCAATTGTGTGTGTTGAGCTCAATTGTGTGTGTTGAGCTCAATTGTGTGTGTTGAGCTCAATTGTGTGTGTTGAGCTCAATTGTGTGTGTTGAGCTCAATTGTGTGTGTTGAGCTCAATTGTGTGTGTTGAGCTCAATTGTGTGTGTTGAGCTCAATTGTGTGTGTTGAGCTCAATTGTGTGTGTGTGTGTGTTGAGCTCAATTGTGTGTGTGTGTGTGTATTGAGCTCAATTGTGTGTGTGTGTGTATTGAGCTCAATTGTGTGTGTGTGTATTGAGCTCAATTGTGTGTGTGTGTATTGAGCTCAATTGTGTGTGTGTGTATTGAGCTCAATTGTGTGTGTGTGTGTGTATTGAGCTCAATTGTGTGTGTGTGTGTGTGTGTGTATTGAGCTCAATTGTGTGTGTGTGTGTTGAGCTCAATTGTGTGTGTGTGTGTGTTGAGCTCAATTTTGTGTGTGTGTGTGTGTTGAGCTCAATTGTGTGTGTGTGTGTGTGTTGAGCTCAATTGTGTGTGTGTGTGTATTGAGCTCAATTGTGTGTGTGTGTGTGTGTGTGTGTATTGAGCTCAATTGTGTGTGTGTATTGAGCTCAATTGTGTGTGTGTGTGTGTGTTGAGCTCAATTGTGTGTGTGTGTGTGTGTTGAGCTCAATTGTGTGTGTGTGTGTGTTGAGCTCAATTGTGTGTGTTGAGCTCAATTGTGTGTGTTGAGCTCAATTGTGTGTGTTGAGCTCAATTGTGTGTGTTGAGCTCAATTGTGTGTGTGGAGCTCAATTGTGTGTGTGTGTGTGTGTGTGTGTGTATTGAGCTCAATTGTGTGTGTGTGTGTTGAGCTCAATTGTGTGTGTGTTGAGCTCAATTGTGTGTGTGTGTGTTGAGCTCAATTGTGTGTGTGTGTGTTGAGCTCAATTGTGTGTGTGTGTGTTGAGCTCAATTGTGTGTGTGTGTTGAGCTCAATTGTGTGTGTGTGTTGAGCTCAATTGTGTGTGTGTGTTGAGCTCAATTGTGTGTGTGTGTTGAGCTCAATTGTGTGTGTGTGTTGAGCTCAATTGTGTGTGTGTGTTGAGCTCAATTGTGTGTGTTGAGCTCAATTGTGTGTGTTGAGCTCAATTGTGTGTGTTGAGCTCAATTGTGTGTGTGTGTGTGTGTTGAGCTCAATTGTGTGTGTGTGTATTGAGCTCAATTGTGTGTGTGTGTGTGTGTTGAGCTCAATTGTGTGTGTGTGTGTTGAGCTCAATTGTGTGTGTGTGTGTTGAGCTCAATTGTGTGTGTGTGTGTTGAGCTCAATTGTGTGTGTTGAGCTCAATTGTGTGTGTTGAGCTCAATTGTGTGTGTTGAGCTCAATTGTGTGTGTTGAGCTCAATTGTGTGTGTTGAGCTCAATTGTGTGTGTTGAGCTCAATTGTGTGTGTTGAGCTCAATTGTGTGTGTTGAGCTCAATTGTGTGTGTTGAGCTCAATTGTGTGTGTTGAGCTCAATTGTGTGTGTTGAGCTCAATTGTGTGTGTTGAGCTCAATTGTGTGTGTTGAGCTCAATTGTGTGTGTTGAGCTCAATTGTGTGTGTTGAGCTCAATTGTGTGTGTTGAGCTCAATTGTGTGTGTGTATTGAGCTCAATTGTGTGTGTGTGTGTATTGAGCTCAATTGTGTGTGTGTATTGAGCTCAATTGTGTGTGTGTGTGTGTTGAGCTCAATTGTGTGTGTGTGTGTTGAGCTCAATTGTGTGTGTGTGTGTTGAGCTCAATTGTGTGTGTGTGTGTTGAGCTCAATTGTGTGTGTTGAGCTCAATTGTGTGTGTGTGTTGAGCTCAATTGTGTGTGTGTGTTGAGCTCAATTGTGTGTGTGTGTGTGTGTATTGAGCTCAATTGTGTGTGTGTATTGAGCTCAATTGTGTGTGTGTGTGTGTTGAGCTCAATTGTGTGTGTGTGTGTGTTGAGCTCAATTGTGTGTGTGTGTGTTGAGCTCAATTGTGTGTGTGTGTGTTGAGCTCAATTGTGTGTGTTGAGCTCAATTGTGTGTGTGTGTTGAGCTCAATTGTGTGTGTGTGTTGAGCTCAATTGTGTGTGTGTGTGTGTGTATTGAGCTCAATTGTGTGTGTGTATTGAGCTCAATTGTGTGTGTGTTGAGCTCAATTGTGTGTGTGTGTGTTGAGCTCAATTGTGTGTGTGTGTGTTGAGCTCAATTGTGTGTGTGTGTGTGTTGAGCTCAATTGTGTGTGTGTGTGTTGAGCTCAATTGTGTGTGTTGAGCTCAATTGTGTGTGTGTGTTGAGCTCAATTGTGTGTGTGTGTTGAGCTCAATTGTGTGTGTGTGTATTGAGCTCAATTGTGTGTGTGTGTGTGTGTGTATTGAGCTCAATTGTGTGTGTGTGTGTGTGTATTGAGCTCAATTGTGTGTGTGTGTGTGTGTATTGAGCTCAATTGTGTGTGTGTGCATTGAGCTCAATTGTGTGTGTGTGTATTGAGCTCAATTGTGTGTGTGTGTATTGAGCTCAATTGTGTGTGTGTGTATTGAGCTCAATTGTGTGTGTGTGTATTGAGCTCAATTGTGTGTGTGTGTATTGAGCTCAATTGTGTGTGTGTGTATTGAGCTCAATTGTGTGTGTGTGTATTGAGCTCAATTGTGTGTGTATTGAGCTCAATTGTGTGTGTATTGAGCTCAATTGTGTGTGTGTGTGTATTGAGCTCAATTGTGTGTGTGTGTGTATTGAGCTCAATTGTGTGTGTGTGTGTATTGAGCTCAATTGTGTGTGTGTGTGTGTGTGTGTATTGAGCTCAATTGTGTGTGTGTGTGTGTGTGTATTGAGCTCAATTGTGTGTGTGTGTGTGTTGAGCTCAATTGTGTGTGTGTGTGTGTTGAGCTCAATTGTGTGTGTGTGTGTGTTGAGCTCAATTGTGTGTGTGTGTGTGTTGAGCTCAATTGTGTGTGTGTGTGTGTTGAGCTCAATTGTGTGTGTGTGTGTGTTGAGCTCAATTGTGTGTGTGTGTTGAGCTCAATTGTGTGTGTGTGTTGAGCTCAATTGTGTGTGTGTGTGTGTGTGTGTATTGAGCTCAATTTGTGTGTGTGTGTGTATTGAGCTCAATTTGTGTGTGTGTGTGTATTGAGCTCAATTGTGTGTGTGTGTGTGTGTATTGAGCTCAAGTGTGTGTGTGTGTATTGAGCTCAATTGTGTGTGTGTGTGTATTGAGCTCAATTGTGTGTGTGTGTGTATTGAGCTCAATTGTGTGTGTGTGTGTATTGAGCTCAATTGTGTGTGTGTGTATATTGAGCTCAATTGTGTGTGTGTGTGTGTGTGTGTATTGAGCTCAATTGTGTGTGTGTGTGTATTGAGCTCAATTGTGTGTGTGTGTGTATTGAGCTCAATTGTGTGTGTGTGTATTGAGCTCAATTGTGTGTGTGTGTGTGTGTGTGTATTGAGCTCAATTGTGTGTGTGTGTGTGTGTGTATTGAGCTCAATTGTGTGTGTGTGTGTGTATTGAGCTCAATTGTGTGTGTGTGTGTATTGAGCTCAATTGTGTGTGTGTGTGTGTGTATTGAGCTCAATTGTGTGTGTGTGTGTGTATTGAGCTCAATTGTGTGTGTGTGTGTATTGAGCTCAATTGTGTGTGTGTGTGTATTGAGCTCAATTGTGTGTGTGTGTGTATTGAGCTCAATTGTGTGTGTGTGTATTGAGCTCAATTGTGTGTGTGTGTGTGTGTATTGAGCTCAATTGTGTGTGTGTGTTGAGCTCAATTGTGTGTGTGTGTGTGTGTTGAGCTCAATTGTGTGTGTGTGTGTGTTGAGCTCAATTGTGTGTGTGTGTGTGTTGAGCTCAATTGTGTGTGTGTGTGTGTTGAGCTCAATTGTGTGTGTGTGTGTGTTGAGCTCAATTGTGTGTGTGTGTGTGTTGAGCTCAATTGTGTGTGTGTGTGTGTTGAGCTCAATTGTGTGTGTGTGTGTTGAGCTCAATTGTGTGTGTGTGTTGAGCTCAATTGTGTGTGTGTGTGTGTTGAGCTCAATTGTGTGTGTGTGTGTGTGTTGAGCTCAATTGTGTGTGTGTGTGTGTGTTGAGCTCAATTGTGTGTGTGTGTGTGTTGAGCTCAATTGTGTGTGTGTGTGTTGAGCTCAATTGTGTGTGTGTGTGTTGAGCTCAATTGTGTGTGTGTGTGTGTTGAGCTCAATTGTGTGTGTGTGTGTGTTGAGCTCAATTGTGTGTGTGTGTGTTGAGCTCAATTGTGTGTGTGTGTGTTGAGCTCAATTGTGTGTGTGTGTGTTGAGCTCAATTGTGTGTGTGTGTGTTGAGCTCAATTGTGTGTGTGTGTGTGTGTTGAGCTCAATTGTGTGTGTGTGTGTGTGTGTGTTGAGCTCAATTGTGTGTGTGTGTGTTGAGCTCAATTGTGTGTGTGTGTATTGAGCTCAATTGTGTGTGTTGAGCTCAATTGTGTGTGTGTGTGTGTGTTGAGCTCAATTGTGTGTGTGTGTTGAGCTCAATTGTGTGTGTGTGTTGAGCTCAATTGTGTGTGTGTGTGTGTTGAGCTCAATTGTGTGTGTGTGTTGAGCTCAATTGTGTGTGTGTGTTGAGCTCAATTGTGTGTGTGTGTGTTGAGCTCAATTGTGTGTGTGTGTGTTGAGCTCAATTGTGTGTGTGTGTGTGTTGAGCTCAATTGTGTGTGTGTGTGTGTGTTGAGCTCAATTGTGTGTGTGTGTGTGTGTTGAGCTCAATTGTGTGTGTGTGTATTGAGCTCAATTGTGTGTGTTGAGCTCAATTGTGTGTGTGTGTGTGTTGAGCTCAATTGTGTGTGTGTTGAGCTCAATTGTGTGTGTGTTGAGCTCAATTGTGTGTGTGTTGAGCTCAATTGTGTGTGTGTGTTGAGCTCAATTGTGTGTGTGTGTTGAGCTCAATTGTGTGTGTGTATTGAGCTCAATTGTGTGTGTGTGTGTGTTGAGCTCAATTGTGTGTGTGTGTGTGTGTTGAGCTCAATTTGTGTGTGTGTGTGTTGAGCTCAATTGTGTGTGTGTGTGTGTTGAGCTCAATTGTGTGTGTGTGTGTGTTGAGCTCAATTGTGTGTGTGTGTGTGTTGAGCTCAATTGTGTGTGTGTGTGTGTTGAGCTCAATTGTGTGTGTGTGTGTTGAGCTCAATTGTGTGTGTGTGTTGAGCTCAATTGTGTGTGTGTGTGTGTTGAGCTCAATTGTGTGTGTGTGTGTGTTGAGCTCAATTGTGTGTGTGTGTGTGTGTTGAGCTCAATTGTGTGTGTGTGTGTGTTGAGCTCAATTGTGTGTGTGTGTGTTGAGCTCAATTGTGTGTGTGTGTGTGTTGAGCTCAATTGTGTGTGTGTGTGTGTTGAGCTCAATTGTGTGTGTGTGTGTTGAGCTCAATTGTGTGTGTGTGTGTTGAGCTCAATTGTGTGTGTGTGTGTTGAGCTCAATTGTGTGTGTGTGTGTTGAGCTCAATTGTGTGTGTGTGTGTGTGTTGAGCTCAATTGTGTGTGTGTGTGTGTGTGTTGAGCTCAATTGTGTGTGTGTGTGTTGAGCTCAATTGTGTGTGTGTGTATTGAGCTCAATTGTGTGTGTTGAGCTCAATTGTGTGTGTGTGTGTGTGTTGAGCTCAATTGTGTGTGTGTGTGTGTTGAGCTCAATTGTGTGTGTGTGTTGAGCTCAATTGTGTGTGTGTGTGTGTTGAGCTCAATTGTGTGTGTGTGTTGAGCTCAATTGTGTGTGTGTGTTGAGCTCAATTGTGTGTGTGTGTGTTGAGCTCAATTGTGTGTGTGTGTGTTGAGCTCAATTGTGTGTGTGTGTGTGTTGAGCTCAATTGTGTGTGTGTGTGTGTGTTGAGCTCAATTGTGTGTGTGTGTGTGTGTGTTGAGCTCAATTGTGTGTGTGTGTATTGAGCTCAATTGTGTGTGTTGAGCTCAATTGTGTGTGTGTGTGTGTTGAGCTCAATTGTGTGTGTGTTGAGCTCAATTGTGTGTGTGTTGAGCTCAATTGTGTGTGTGTTGAGCTCAATTGTGTGTGTGTGTTGAGCTCAATTGTGTGTGTGTATTGAGCTCAATTGTGTGTGTGTGTGTGTTGAGCTCAATTGTGTGTGTGTGTGTGTGTTGAGCTCAATTTGTGTGTGTGTGTGTTGAGCTCAATTTGTGTGTGTGTGTGTTGAGCTCAATTGTGTGTGTGTGTGTGTGTGTGTGTGTTGAGCTCAATTGTGTGTGTGTGTTGAGCTCAATTGTGTGTGTGTGTGTGTTGAGCTCAATTGTGTGTGTGTGTTGAGCTCAATTGTGTGTGTGTGTATTGAGCTCAATTGTGTGTGTGTGTATAGAGCTCAATTGTGTGTGTGTATTGAGCTCAATTGTGTGTGTGTGTGTATTGAGCTCAATTGTGTGTGTGTGTGTGTTGAGCTCAATTGTGTGTGTGTGTGTGTTGAGCTCAATTGTGTGTGTGTGTGTTGAGCTCAATTGTGTGTGTGTGTGTGTTGAGCTCAATTGTGTGTGTGTGTGTTGAGCTCACTTGTGTGTGTGTGTGTGTTGAGCTCAATTGTGTGTGTGTGTGTGTGTTGAGCTCAATTGTGTGTGTGTGTGTGTATTGAGCTCAATTGTGTGTGTGTGTATTGAGCTCAATTGTGTGTGTGTGTGTATTGAGCTCAATTGTGTGTGTGTGTGTGTTGAGCTCAATTGTGTGTGTGTGTGTGTTGAGCTCAATTGTGTGTGTGTGTGTGTGTTGAGCTCAATTGTGTGTGTGTGTGTGTGTGTTGAGCTCAATTGTGTGTGTGTGTGTGTTGAGCTCAATTGTGTGTGTGTGTGTGTGTTGAGCTCAATTGTGTGTGTGTGTGTTGAGCTCAATTGTGTGTGTGTGTGTGTTGAGCTCAATTGTGTGTGTGTGTGTGTTGAGCTCAATTGTGTGTGTGTGTGTGTGTGTTGAGCTCAATTGTGTGTGTGTGTGTGTATTGAGCTCAATTGTGTGTGTGTGTGTATTGAGCTCAATTGTGTGTGTGTGTATTGAGCTCAATTGTGTGTGTGTGTATTGAGCTCAATTGTGTGTGTGTGTATTGAGCTCAATTGTGTGTGTGTGTGTATTGAGCTCAATTGTGTGTGTGTGTATTGAGCTCAATTTTGTGTGTGTGTATTGAGCTCAATTTTGTGTGTGTGTGTTGAGCTCAATTGTGTGTGTGTTGAGCTCAATTGTGTGTGTGTGTGTTGAGCTCAATTGTGTGTGTGTTGAGCTCAATTGTGTGTGTGTTGAGCTCAATTGTGTGTGTGTTGAGCTCAATTGTGTGTGTGTTGAGCTCAATTGTGTGTGTGTGTGTTGAGCTCAATTGTGTGTGTGTGTTGAGCTCAATTGTGTGTGTGTGTGTGTTGAGCTCAATTGTGTGTGTGTGTGTGTTGAGCTCAATTGTGTGTGTGTGTGTGTTGAGCTCAATTGTGTGTGTGTGTGTTGAGCTCAATTGTGTGTGTGTGTGTGTTGAGCTCAATTGTGTGTGTGTGTTGAGCTCAATTGTGTGTGTGTGTTGAGCTCAATTGTGTGTGTGTGTGTTGAGCTCAATTGTGTGTGTGTGTGTTGAGCTCAATTGTGTGTGTTGAGCTCAATTGTGTGTGTGTGTGTGTTGAGCTCAATTGTGTGTGTGTGTGTGTTGAGCTCAATTGTGTGTGTGTGTGTTGAGCTCAATTGTGTGTGTGTGTGTTGAGCTCAATTGTGTGTGTGTGTGTGTTGAGCTCAATTGTGTGTGTGTGTTGAGCTCAATTGTGTGTGTGTGTTGAGCTCATTGTGTGTGTGTGTGTTGAGCTCAATTGTGTGTGTGTGTGTTGAGCTCAATTGTGTGTGTTGAGCTCAATTGTGTGTGTGTGTGTGTTGAGCTCAATTGTGTGTGTGTGTTGAGCTCAATTGTGTGTGTGTGTGTGTTGAGCTCAATTGTGTGTGTGTGTGTTGAGCTCAATTGTGTGTGTGTGTGTTGAGCTCAATTGTGTGTGTGTGTGTGTGTGTGTTGAGCTCAATTGTGTGTGTTGAGCTCAATTGTGTGTGTTGAGCTCAATTGTGTGTGTTGAGCTCAATTGTGTGTGTTGAGCTCAATTGTGTGTGTTGAGCTCAATTGTGTGTGTTGAGCTCAATTGTGTGTGTTGAGCTCAATTGTGTGTGTTGAGCTCAATTGTGTGTGTTGAGCTCAATTGTGTGTTGAGCTCAATTGTGTGTGTGTGTTGAGCTCAATTGTGTGTGTGTGTGTGTGTGTTGAGCTCAATTGTGTGTGTGTGTGTGTGTATTGAGCTCAATTGTGTGTGTGTGTATTGAGCTCAATTTTGTGTGTGTGTGTGTGTTGAGCTCAATTGTGTGTGTGTGTTGAGCTCAATTGTGTGTGTGTGTTGAGCTCAATTGTGTGTGTGTGTTGAGCTCAATTGTGTGTGTGTGTGTTGAGCTCAATTGTGTGTGTTGAGCTCAATTGTGTGTGTGTGTGTTGAGCTCAATTGTGTGTGTTGAGCTCAATTGTGTGTGTTGAGCTCAATTGTGTGTGTGTGTTGAGCTCAATTGTGTGTGTGTGTGTGTATTGAGCTCAATTGTGTGTGTGTGTATTGAGCTCAATTTTGTGTGTGTGTGTGTGTGTTGAGCTCAATTGTGTGTGTGTGTTGAGCTCAATTGTGTGTGTGTGTTGAGCTCAATTGTGTGTGTGTGTGTTGAGCTCAATTGTGTGTGTGTGTGTTGAGCTCAATTGTGTGTGTTGAGCTCAATTGTGTGTGTGTGTGTTGAGCTCAATTGTGTGTGTTGAGCTCAATTGTGTGTGTTGAGCTCAATTGTGTGTGTTGAGCTCAATTGTGTGTGTTGAGCTCAATTGTGTGTGTTGAGCTCAATTGTGTGTGTTGAGCTCAATTGTGTGTGTGTGTTGAGCTCAATTGTGTGTGTGTGTGTGTGTATTGAGCTCAGTTGTGTGTGTGTGTATTGAGCTCAATTTTGTGTGTGTGTGTGTGTGTTGAGCTCAATTGTGTGTGTGTGTATTGAGCTCAATTTTGTGTGTGTGTGTGTGTGTTGAGCTCAATTGTGTGTGTGTGTGTTGAGCTCAATTGTGTGTGTGTGTGTTGAGCTCAATTGTGTGTGTGTGTGTTGAGCTCAATTGTGTGTGTGTGTGTTGAGCTCAATTGTGTGTGTGTGTTGAGCTCAATTGTGTGTGTGTTGAGCTCAATTGTGTGTGTGTGTGTGTGTGTATTGAGCTCAATTGTGTGTGTGTGTATTGAGCTCAATTTTGTGTGTGTGTATTGAGCTCAATTTTGTGTGTGTGTGTGTGTGTGTTGAGCTCAATTGTGTGTGTGTGTGTTGAGCTCAATTGTGTGTGTGTGTGTTGAGCTCAATTGTGTGTGTGTGTGTTGAGCTCAATTGTGTGTGTGTGTGTTGAGCTCAATTGTGTGTGTGTGTGTTGAGCTCAATTGTGTGTGTGTGTGTTGAGCTCAATTGTGTGTGTGTTGAGCTCAATTGTGTGTGTGTGTGTTGAGCTCAATTGTGTGTGTTGAGCTCAATTGTGTGTGTGTGTGTGTGTTGAGCTCAATTGTGTGTGTGTGTGTGTGTTGAGCTCAATTGTGTGTGTGTGTGTTGAGCTCAATTGTGTGTGTTGAGCTCAATTGTGTGTGTTGAGCTCAATTGTGTGTGTTGAGCTCAATTTGTGTGTGTTGAGCTCAATTGTGTGTGTGTTGAGCTCAATTGTGTGTGTGTGTGTATTGAGCTCAATTGTGTGTGTGTATTGAGCTCAATTGTGTGTGTGTGTATTGAGCTCAATTGTGTGTGTGTGTGTATTGAGCTCAATTGTGTGTGTGTGTGTGTATTGAGCTCAATTGTGTGTGTGTGTGTGTGTATTGAGCTCAATTGTGTGTGTGTGTGTGTATTGAGCTCAATTGTGTGTGTGTGTGTGTTTTGAGCTCAATTGTGTGTGTGTATTGAGCTCAATTGTGTGTGTGTGTATTGAGCTCAATTGTGTGTGTGTGTGTTGAGCTCAAGTGTGTGTGTGTGTGTGTGTTGAGCTCAATTGTGTGTGTGTGTGTGGAGCTCAATTGTGTGTGTGTGTGTGGAGCTCAATTGTGTGTGTGTGTTGAGCTCAATTGTGTGTGTGTGTGTTGAGCTCAATTGTGTGTGTGTGTGTTGAGCTCAATTGTGTGTGTGTGTGTTGAGCTCAATTGTGTGTGTGTGTGTTGAGCTCAATTGTGTGTGTGTGTGTTGAGCTCAATTGTGTGTGTGTGTGTGTTGAGCTCAATTGTGTGTGTGTGTGTTGAGCTCAATTGTGTGTGTGTGTGTGTTGAGCTCAATTGTGTGTGTGTGTGTTGAGCTCAATTGTGTGTGTTGAGCTCAATTGTGTGTGTTGAGCTCAATTGTGTGTGTGTGTGTTGAGCTCAATTGTGTGTGTTGAGCTCAATTGTGTGTGTGTGTGTGTGTTGAGCTCAATTGTGTGTGTGTGTGTGTGTTGAGCTCAATTGTGTGTGTGTGTGTTGAGCTCAATTGTGTGTGTTGAGCTCAATTGTGTGTGTTGAGCTCAATTGTGTGTGTTGAGCTCAATTGTGTGTGTGTGTTGAGCTCAATTGTGTGTGTGTGTGTATTGAGCTCAATTGTGTGTGTGTATTGAGCTCAATTGTGTGTGTGTGTATTGAGCTCAATTGTGTGTGTGTGTGTATTGAGCTCAATTGTGTGTGTGTGTGTGTATTGAGCTCAATTGTGTGTGTGTGTGTGTATTGAGCTCAATTGTGTGTGTGTGTGTGTATTGAGCTCAATTGTGTGTGTGTGTGTGTTTTGAGCTCAATTGTGTGTGTGTATTGAGCTCAATTGTGTGTGTGTGTATTGAGCTCAATTGTGTGTGTGTGTGTTGAGCTCAAGTGTGTGTGTGTGTGTGTGTTGAGCTCAATTGTGTGTGTGTGTGTGGAGCTCTATTGTGTGTGTGTGTGTGGAGCTCAATTGTGTGTGTGTGTTGAGCTCAATTGTGTGTGTGTGTGTTGAGCTCAATTGTGTGTGTGTGTGTTGAGCTCAATTGTGTGTGTGTGTGTTGAGCTCAATTGTGTGTGTGTGTGTTGAGCTCAATTGTGTGTGTGTGTGTGTTGAGCTCAATTGTGTGTGTGTGTGTTGAGCTCAATTGTGTGTGTGTGTGTGTTGAGCTCAATTGTGTGTGTGTGTGTTGAGCTCAATTGTGTGTGTTGAGCTCAATTGTGTGTGTTGAGCTCAATTGTGTGTGTTGAGCTCAATTGTGTGTATTGAGCTCAATTGTGTGTGTGTGTGTATTGAGCTCAATTGTGTGTGTGTGTTGAGCTCAATTGTGTGTGTGTGTGTTGAGCTCAATTGTGTGTGTTGAGCTCAATTGTGTGTGTTGAGCTCAATTGTGTGTGTGTGTGTGTGTGTGTGTATTGAGCTCAATTGTGTGTGTGTGTGTTGAGCTCAAGTGTGTGTGTGTGTGTGTGTTGAGCTCAATTGTGTGTGTGTGTGTGGAGCTCAATTGTGTGTGTGTGTGTGGAGCTCAATTGTGTGTGTGTGTTGAGCTCAATTGTGTGTGTGTGTGTTGAGCTCAATTGTGTGTGTGTGTGTTGAGCTCAATTGTGTGTGTGTGTGTTGAGCTCAATTGTGTGTGTGTGTGTTGAGCTCAATTGTGTGTGTGTGTGTTGAGCTCAATTGTGTGTGTGTGTGTGTTGAGCTCAATTGTGTGTGTGTGTGTTGAGCTCAATTGTGTGTGTGTGTGTGTTGAGCTCAATTGTGTGTGTGTGTGTTGAGCTCAATTGTGTGTGTTGAGCTCAATTGTGTGTGTTGAGCTCAATTGTGTGTGTTGAGCTCAATTGTGTGTATTGAGCTCAATTGTGTGTGTGTGTGTATTGAGCTCAATTGTGTGTGTGTGTTGAGCTCAATTGTGTGTGTGTGTGTTGAGCTCAATTGTGTGTGTTGAGCTCAATTGTGTGTGTTGAGCTCAATTGTGTGTGTGTGTGTGTGTGTGTGTATTGAGCTCAATTGTGTGTGTGTGTGTGTGTGTATTGAGCTCAATTGTGTGTGTGTGTATTGAGCTCAATTGTGTGTGTGTGTGTATTGAGCTCAATTGTGTGTGTGTGTGTTGAGCTCAATTGTGTGTGTGTGTGTTGAGCTCAATTGTGTGTGTGTATTGAGCTCAATTGTGTGTGTGTGTGTGTGTATTGAGCTCAATTGTGTGTGTGTATTGAGCTCAATTGTGTGTGTGTATTGAGCTCAATTGTGTGTGTGTGTATTGAGCTCAATTGTGTGTGTGTGTATTGAGCTCAATTGTGTGTGTGTGTATTGAGCTCAATTGTGTGTGTGTGTGTGTGTGTTGAGCTCAATTGTGTGTGTGTGTTGAGCTCAATTGTGTGTGTGTGTGTTGAGCTCAATTGTGTGTGTGTGTGTGTTGAGCTCAATTGTGTGTGTGTCTGTTGAGCTCAATTGTGTGTGTGTGTGTTGAGCTCAATTGTGTGTGTTGAGCTCAATTGTGTGTGTTGAGCTCAATTGTGTGTGTGTATTGAGCTCAATTGTGTGTGTGTGTGTGTGTGTGTTGAGCTCAATTCTGTGTGTGTGTGTGTGTGTTGAGCTCAATTGTGTGTGTGTGTGTTGAGCTCAATTGTGTGTGTGTGTATTGAGCTCAATTGTGTGTGTGTGTATTGAGCTCAATTGTGTGTGTGTGTATTGAGCTCAATTGTGTGTGTGTGTATTGAGCTCAATTGTGTGTGTGTATTGAGCTCAATTGTGTGTGTGTATTGAGCTCAATTGTGTGTGTGTATTGAGCTCAATTGTGTGTGTGTGTGTGTGTGTTGAGCTCAATTGTGTGTGTGTGTGTGTTGAGCTCAATTGTGTGTGTGTTGAGCTCAATTGTGTGTGTGTTGAGCTCAATTGTGTGTGTGTGTGTATTGAGCTCAATTGTGTGTGTGTGTGTGTGTGTGTATTGAGCTCAATTGTGTGTGTGTGTGTGTATTGAGCTCAATTGTGTGTGTGTGTGTATTGAGCACAATTGTGTGTGTGTGTATTGAGCACAATTGTGTGTGTGTGTGTATTGAGCTCAATTGTGTGTGTGTGTATTGAGCTCAATTGTGTGTGTGTGTATTGAGCTCAATTGTGTGTGTGTGTATTGAGCTCAATTGTGTGTGTGTGTATTGAGCTCAATAGTGTGTGTGTGTATTGAGCTCAATTGTGTGTGTGTGTATTGAGCTCAATTGTGTGTGTGTATTGAGCTCAATTGTGTGTGTGTATTGAGCTCAATTGTGTGTGTGTGTGTTGAGCTCAATTGTGTGTGTGTGTGTTGAGCTCAATTGTGTGTGTGTGTGTGTTGAGCTCAATTGTGTGTGTGTGTGTGTGTGTGTTGAGCTCAATTGTGTGTGTGTGTTGAGCTCAATTGTGTGTGTGTGTGTGTTGAGCTCAATTGTGTGTGTGTGTGTGTTGAGCTCAATTGTGTGTGTGTTGAGCTCAATTGTGTGTGTGTTGAGCTCAATTGTGTGTGTGTTGAGCTCAATTGTGTGTGTGTTGAGCTCAATTGTGTGTGTGTGTGTATTGAGCTCAATTGTGTGTGTGTGTGTGTATTGAGCTCAATTGTGTGTGTGTGTGTATTGAGCACAATTGTGTGTGTGTGTATTGAGCACAATTGTGTGTGTGTGTGTATTGAGCACAATTGTGTGTGTGTGTGTATTGAGCTCAATTGTGTGTGTGTGTGTGTATTGAGCTCAATTGTGTGTGTGTGTGTTGAGCTCAATTGTGTGTGTTGAGCTCAATTGTGTGTGTTGAGCTCAATTGTGTGTGTGTTGAGCTCAATTGTGTGTGTGTGTATTGAGCTCAATTGTGTGTGTGTGTGTGTGTTGAGCTCAATTGTGTGTGTGTGTGTATTGAGCTCAATTGTGTGTGTTGAGCTCAATTGTGTGTGTGTTGAGCTCAATTGTGTGTGTGTTGAGCTCAATTGTGTGTGTGAGTGTGTGTGTGTATTGAGCTCAATTGTGTGTGTGTGTGTGTGTGTATTGAGCTCAATTGTGTGTGTGTGTGTGTTTGAGCTCAATTGTGTGTGTGTGTGTTGAGCTCAATTGTGTGTGTGTGTTGAGCTCAATTGTGTGTGTGTGTGTTGAGCTCAATTGTGTGTGTGTGTGTTGAGCTCAATTGTGTGTGTGTGTGTATTGAGCTCAATTGTGTGTGTGTGTGTGTGTGTTGAGCTCAATTGTGTGTGTGTGTGTGTGTTGAGCTCAATTGTGTGTGTGTGTGTTGAGCTCAATTGTGTGTGTGTGTGTTGAGCTCAATTGTGTGTGTGTGTGTGTTGAGCTCAATTGTGTGTGTGTGTGTGTATTGAGCTCAATTGTGTGTGTGTGTGTGTATTGAGCTCAATTGTGTGTGTGTGTGTATTGAGCTCAATTGTGTGTGTGTGTGTATTGAGCTCAATTGTGTGTGTGTGTGTATTGAGCTCAATTGTGTGTGTGTGTGTGTTGAGCTCAATTGTGTGTGTGTGTATTGAGCTCAATTGTGTGTGTGTGTGTGTGTGTTGAGCTCAATTGTGTGTGTGTGTGTGTGTTGAGCTCAATTGTGTGTGTGTGTGTGTTGAGCTCAATTGTGTGTGTGTGTTGAGCTCAATTGTGTGTGTGTGTGTGTTGAGCTCAATTGTGTGTGTGTGTGTTGAGCTCAATTGTGTCTGTGTGTGTGTGTATTGAGCTCAATTGTGTGTGTGTGTATTGAGCTCAATTGTGTGTGTGTGTATTGAGCTCAATTGTGTGTGTGGGTATTGAGCTCAATTTTGTGTGTGTGTGTGTGTGTGTTGAGCTCAATTGTGTGTGTGTGTGTGTTGAGCTCAATTGTGTGTGTGTGTGTTGAGCTCAATTGTGTGTGTGTGTGTGTTGAGCTCAATTGTGTGTGTGTGTGTGTTGAGCTCAATTGTGTGTGTGTGTGTTGAGCTCAATTGTGTGTGTGTGTTGAGCTCAATTGTGTGTGTGTGTGTTGAGCTCAATTGTGTGTGTGTGTGTTGAGCTCAATTGTGTGTGTGTGTGTATTGAGCTCAATTGTGTGTGTGTGTGTGTGTGTGTTGAGCTCAATTGTGTGTGTGTGTGTGTTGAGCTCAATTGTGTGTGTGTGTGTGTGTGTGTGTTGAGCTCAATTGTGTGTGTGTGTGTGTGTTGAGCTCAATTGTGTGTGTGTGTGTGTGTTGAGCTCAATTGTGTGTGTGTGTGTGTGTTGAGCTCAATTGCGTGTGTGTGTGTTGAGCTCAATTGTGTGTGTGTGTTGAGCTCAATTGTGTGTGTGTGTATTGAGCTCAATTGTGTGTGTGTGTGTGTATTGAGCTCAATTGTGTGTGTGTGTGTATTGAGCTCAATTGTGTGTGTGTGTGTGTTGAGCTCAATTGTGTGTGTGTATTGAGCTCAATTGTGTGTGTGTGTATTGAGCTCAATTGTGTGTGTGTGTATTGAGCTCAATTGTGTGTGTGTGTATTGAGCTCAATTGTGTGTGTGTGTATTGAGCTCAATTGTGTGTGTGTGTATTGAGCTCAATTGTGTGTGTGTGTGTATTGAGCTCAATTGTGTGTGTGTGTGTATTGAGCTCAATTGTGTGTGTGTGTGTGTATTGAGCTCAATTGTGTGTGTGTGTATTGAGCTCATTTTGTGTGTGTGTGTGTGTGTTGAGCTCAATTTTGTGTGTGTGTTGAGCTCAATTGTGTGTGTGTGTGTGTTGAGCTCAATTGTGTGTGTGTTGAGCTCAATTGTGTGTGTATTGAGCTCAATTGTGTGTGTATTGAGCTCAATTGTGTGTGTGTGTGTGTTGAGCTCAATTGTGTGTGTATTGAGCTCAATTGTGTGTGTATTGAGCTCAATTGTGTGTGTGTGTGTTGAGCTCAATTGTGTGTGTGTGTGTGTTGAGCTCAATTGTGTGTGTGTGTGTTGAGCTCAATTGTGTGTGTGTGTGTGTGTGTTGAGCTGAATTGTGTGTGTGTGTTGAGCTCAATTGTGTGTGTGTGTGTGTTGAGCTCAATTGTGTGTGTGTGTGTGTTGAGCTCAATTGTGTGTGTGTGTGTGTTGAGCTCAATTGTGTGTGTGTGTGTTGAGCTCAATTGTGTGTGTGTGTGTGTGTGTGTTGAGCTCAATTGTGTGTGTGTGTGTGTGTTGAGCTCAATTGTGTGTGTGTGTGTTGAGCTCAATTGTGTGTGTGTGTTGAGCTCAATTGTGTGTGTGTGTGTGTGTTGAGCTCAATTGTGTGTGTGTGTTGAGCTCAATTGTGTGTGTGTGTGTTGAGCTCAATTGTGTGTGTGTGTGTTGAGCTCAATTGTGTGTGTGTGTGTGTATTGAGCTCAATTGTGTGTGTGTGTGTATTGAGCTCAATTGTGTGTGTGTGTGTATTGAGCTCAATTGTGTGTGTGTGTGTGTATTGAGCTCAATTGTGTGTGTGTGTGTGTGTGTATTGAGCTCAATTGTGTGTGTGTGTGCGTGTATTGAGCTCAATTGTGTGTGTGTGTGTGTGTGTTGAGCTCAATTGTGTGTGTGTGTGTTGAGCTCAATTGTGTGTGTGTGTGTGTGTGTGTGTTGAGCTCAATTGTGTGTGTATTGAGCTCAATTGTGTGTGTATTGAGCTCAATTGTGTGTGTGTGTTGAGCTCAATTGTGTGTGTGTGTGTGTTGAGCTCAATTGTGTGTGTGTGTTGAGCTCAATTGTGTGTGTGTGTGTTGAGCTCAATTGTGTGTGTGTGTGTTGAGCTCAATTGTGTGTGTGTGTGTATTGAGCTCAATTGTGTGTGTGTGTGTGTGTTGAGCTCAATTGTGTGTGTGTGTGTGTGTTGAGCTCAATTGTGTGTGTGTGTGTTGAGCTCAATTGTGTGTGTGTGTGTGTGTTGAGCTCAATTGTGTGTGTGTGTGTGTTGAGCTCAATTGTGTGTGTGTGTGTGTTGAGCTCAATTGTGTGTGTGTGTGTGTATTGAGCTCAATTGTGTGTGTGTGTGTGTATTGAGCTCAATTGTGTGTGTGTGTGTATTGAGCTCAATTGTGTGTGTGTGTGTATTGAGCTCAATTGTGTGTGTGTGTGTTGAGCTCAATTGTGTGTGTGTGTATTGAGCTCAATTGTGTGTGTGTGTATTGAGCTCAATTGTGTGTGTGTGTTGAGCTCAATTGTGTGTGTGTGTGTGTGTTGAGCTCAATTGTGTGTGTGTGTGTTGAGCTCAATTGTGTGTGTGTGTGTGTTGAGCTCAATTGTGTGTGTGTGTGTGTTGAGCTCAATTGTGTGTGTGTGTTGAGCTCAATTGTGTGTGTGTGTGTGTTGAGCTCAATTGTGTCTGTGTGTGTGTGTATTGAGCTCAATTGTGTGTGTGTGTATTGAGCTCAATTGTGTGTGTGTGTATTGAGCTCAATTTTGTGTGTGTGTGTGTGTGTTGAGCTCAATTGTGTGTGTGTGTGTGTTGAGCTCAATTGTGTGTGTGTGTGTGTGTGTTGAGCTCAATTGTGTGTGTGTGTGTGTGTTGAGCTCAATTGTGTGTGTGTGTGTGTTGAGCTCAATTGTGTGTGTGTGTGTTGAGCTCAATTGTGTGTGTGTGTGTGTTGAGCTCAATTGTGTGTGTGTGTTGAGCTCAATTGTGTGTGTGTGTGTTGAGCTCAATTGTGTGTGTGTGTGTATTGAGCTCAATTGTGTGTGTGTGTGTGTGTTGAGCTCAATTGTGTGTGTGTGTGTGTTGAGCTCAATTGTGTGTGTGTGTGTGTGTTGAGCTCAATTGTGTGTGTGTGTGTTGAGCTCAATTGTGTGTGTGTGTGTGTTGAGCTCAATTGTGTGTGTGTGTGTGTGTTGAGCTCAATTGTGTGTGTGTGTGTTGAGCTCAATTGTGTGTGTGTGTGTTGAGCTCAATTGTGTGTGTGTGTATTGAGCTCAATTGTGTGTGTGTGTGTGTATTGAGCTCAATTGTGTGTGTGTGTGTATTGAGCTCAATTGTGTGTGTGTGTGTGTATTGAGCTCAATTGTGTGTGTGTGTGTGTTGAGCTCAATTGTGTGTGTGTGTATTGAGCTCAATTGTGTGTGTGTGTGTTGAGCTCAATTGTGTGTGTGTGTGTTGAGCTCAATTGTGTGTGTGTGTATTGAGCTCAATTGTGTGTGTGTGTGTGTATTGAGCTCAATTGTGTGTGTGTGTGTATTGAGCTCAATTGTGTGTGTGTGTGTATTGAGCTCAATTGTGTGTGTGTGTGTGTTGAGCTCAATTGTGTGTGTGTGTATTGAGCTCAATTGTGTGTGTGTGTATTGAGCTCAATTGTGTGTGTGTGTATTGAGCTCAATTGTGTGTGTGTGTATTGAGTTCAATTGTGTGTGTGTGTATTGAGCTCAATTGTGTGTGTGTGTATTGAGCTCAATTGTGTGTGTGTGTATTGAGCTCAATTGTGTGTGTGTGTGTATTGAGCTCAATTGTGTGTGTGTGTGTATTGAGCTCAATTGTGTGTGTGTGTGTATTGAGCTCAATTGTGTGTGTGTGTGTGTGTATTGAGCTCAATTGTGTGTGTGTGTATTGAGCTCAACTTTGTGTGTGTGTGTGTTGAGCTCAATTTTGTGTGTGTGTTGAGCTCAATTGTGTGTGTGTGTGTGTTGAGCTCAATTGTGTGTGTATTGAGCTCAATTGTGTGTGTATTGAGCTCAATTGTGTGTGTGTGTATTGAGCTCAATTTTGTGTGTGTGTGTGTGTGTTGAGCTCAATTTTGTGTGTGTGTTGAGCTCAATTGTGTGTGTGTGTGTGTTGAGCTCAATTGTGTGTGTATTGAGCTCAATTGTGTGTGTATTGAGCTCAATTGTGTGTGTGTGTGTTGAGCTCAATTGTGTGTGTGTGTGTGTTGAGCTCAATTGTGTGTGTGTGTGTGTTGAGCTCAATTGTGTGTTGTGTGTGTGTGTGTTGAGCTGAATTGTGTGTGTGTGTGTGTGTGTGTTGAGCTCAATTGTGTGTGTGTGTGTTGAGCTCAATGTGTGTGTGTGTGTTGAGCTCAATTGTGTGTGTGTGTGTGTTGAGCTCAATGGTGTGTGTGTGTGTTGTGTTGAGCTCAATTGTGTGTGTGTGTGTGTGTTGAGCTCAATTGTGTGTGTGTGTGTGTATTGAGCTCAATTGTGTGTGTGTGTGCGTGTTTGAGCTCAATTGTGTGTGTGTGTGTGTGTGTTGAGCTCAATTGTGTGTGTGTGTGTTGAGCTCAATTGTGTGTGTTGTGTGTGTGTGTGTGTGTTGAGCTCAATTGTGTGTGTGTTGAGCTCAATTGTGTGTGTATTGAGCTCAATTGTGTGTGTATTGAGCTCAATTGTGTGTGTGTGTTGAGCTCAATTGTGTGTGTGTGTGTGTTGAGCTCAATTGTGTGTGTGTGTGTGTGTTGAGCTCAATTGTGTGTGTGTGTGTTGAGCTCAATTGTGTGTGTGTGTGTTGAGCTCAATTGTGTGTGTGTGTGTGTTGAGCTCAATTGTGTGTGTGTGTGTTGAGCTCAATTGTGTGTGTGTGTGTGTGTGTTGAGCTCAATTGTGTGTGTGTGTGTGTGTTGAGCTCAATTGTGTGTGTGTGTGTGTTGAGCTCAGTTGTGTGTGTGTGTGTGTTGAGCTCAATGTGTGTGTGTTGAGTTCAATTGTGTGTGTGTGTGTTGAGTTCAATTGTGTGTGTGTGTGTTGAGCTCAATTGTGTGTGTGTGTGTGTATTGAGCTCAATTGTGTGTGTGTGTGTATTGAGCTCAATTGTGTGTGTGTGTGTGTGTGTATTGAGCTCAATTGTGTGTGTGTGTGTGTGTGTGTATTGAGCTCAATTGTGTGTGTGTGTGTGTGTATTGAGCTCAATTGTGTGTGTGTGTGTGTGTATTGAGCTCAATTGTGTGTGTGTGTGTTGAGCTCAATTGTGTGTGTGTGTGTGTTGAGCTCAATTGTGTGTGTGTGTGTTTGAGCTCAATTGTGTGTGTGTGTGTTGAGCTCAATTGTGTGTGTGTGTGTGTTGAGCTGAATTGTGTGTGTGTGTAGCTCAATCGTGTGTGTGTGTGTGTATTGAGCTCAATTGTGTGTGTGTGTGTGTTGAGCTCAATTGTGTGTGTGTGTGTGTGTGTTGAGCTGAATTGTGTGTGTGTGTGTGTGTGTGTAGCTCAATTGTGTGTGTGTAGCTCAATTGTGTGTGTGTAGCTCAATTGTGTGTGTTGAGCTCAATTGTGTGTGTGTGTGTGTGTTGAGCTCAATTGTGTGTGTGTGTGTGTGTGTGTGTAGCTCAATTGTGTGTGTGTAGCTCAATTGTGTGTGTGTAGCTCAATTGTGTGTGTGTTGAGCTCAATT